>NC_057799.1:531728903-531764851 GCF_018294505.1 Triticum aestivum
GTTGCATTGCAACCTGTGTGATTTGATCCTTCGAGTGATGGTGGCCGAGCTACAACTTCCAACTATTTTGTAATTTGAGATCTCTTCTGTCTGAAGTACCTTGTGATTCAACTTCCAATTAATTGTCACCTCTGTGGTCTTTGCCAACTATTTGGTAAATTTTCCAAGTTTACTTAGAGGGGTTTTAATTTTTCCAATTTCATATTATTTTGAGCTCGTAACTTCTTAATGCTACATATTTTGACCCTATAATTAATGCTCAAGCTGATACATATATTGTTTTGAAAAAGGCTGATATGTAAATTATGCACCAGTTTCGGATATGGGTAATAGAGCAAAAGAGATCTTTAGACATGTGCCCTCAATTAAGAGTAGGGTAGGACATGGCTGGAGATTCTATGGCCCAATATCATTGACTGTAGTAAGGTGCCCCTTGCACCGAGTGTCTTCATTGCTCAATACACTAAGGTTTTGAAAGCTTTTATGCACCACCCATTATTTATACCTCAAAGCTGAAACACTTTGTCCAGTAATTCAAGCTTGCTCTTTGAAAGCTTTTGTGTCGTTAGATTTGTAGGCACCATGAATAAGCTAGTAAGAGGAAGAAAGAGAGAGCTAAGAGCCGTAGGAATGGAACATGGAGGAAAACCCTCCTTATTTGTTTGTCTGCACCTCTCGGGCGTGTTTGATAGCCCGCATATAGGCCAACCAGACCCGCGTGAAAAGAAAATGGGTTGTTTGGTTGCCTGCGTTTACTGTTAGGTCTGCATCACATGGAACTTAACGCAGGTCCTAGCCAGGCCCGCTAGAAACTGCCGAATCGGCCAGCCAGCCACACTGAGTTGAGCCACATCGAGCGCACATGGTGGGCCCCCTTGCATGAGAGTATGTCAGTGCTATGCGAGCTAGTATGCACCCTGTACTTGCTATGTTCTCCTACCTACATTAAGCTCCACTTCAATCTCCTTTCTTCCTCGTCCCTTCTAATCTACACAAGGTGCTTCGGTTCGAAATAAACTCTACACGAAAACTATGCACATTGATGTTATGGTTCCATTCAGACGATCGGTTCGTAATTTCGTCGACCGTAAATGCTCAATTTCGTGTTCATGTTTGGAGCTACTTTGGACGAATTTTGTCAAATTCGTCGCGCGCGGTCGACCATTTGAAATTTTCTTTGACCAGTAGATTCATCTCGCAACTTCACATGACTTTTGTGTTGCATATTTTCTGTTTCGAAGATCATAGATGAGTAGATCTACATCTTCCTCATGAACTGTGTGATCTGTTTTAATGACACTCCTTAATCTCCTTCATCCCTTCTAATCCTCCTTTCGGTCTCCTCTCTTGTGTCCTACTACACTGGCACCACCGCTGGCGTTATTTTTCCGTAAGGCGCGGGAGCGCCAGGCGAGGCGCTCTAGTAGACAGATCTTCGTCAGCCTCATCGCGCTTGTGCTGATGCTGCGTGGGCTTCTCGGCTCGCTGTAGGTGTCAAACTACCTAATGACCATGGTCGGCCACGAAACTTAGGTGGAGCTATACTTCCACAACGGCAATAGCTCCTTCCTCTTTCTTTTGGCTTACACAATAGCTTTGATGAAGAACACATAGACATGTATCCACATATTTGGATAGCATGAAACCTCGAAGGCGAGCCTGAACGAGAACATGAAGGAAGGCCTGACTTGCTCGGTTTTCACCTCTAATGTTGGAGGTAAGAATTTAATTTGGTGCAATTTGTAACCAAGCGGCCTCAAAAGTGATGTTTTATTTTATTTCTTAATAGCGATGGTAATGTACAACCCTCTGACGCAAATATGATGTTTTTTTTTAGTTTTCTCTCCAAGGATGGATGCATCTGTGCATGGCGACAGACTTCTTGTGCGTCAGTGCGTACGGAGATCGGCAACGCTATATGATTTTCAGGGATTATTATTCGAATCCTAGCCCATGCCGATCTCTCCGTGAGAGACGGCTTGCTGTAGGGCAGAGCCAGTGCCCACCGCGACCGCGGGGCGAGAGCGCAGCTATGACATGCCGTGCGCGTTTCGGTGGCTCCGCTACCGTGCCGCGTATCAAAGGTTGACTGGTTAAGTTCATTTCAAATAATAAATAAATAAGGCTTTGCTCGGTTCGAAGAATGCAGCAATCAACAACTGAAGGCAGGGAATATCGGCACTTTCATCACAAATTCTTCCTGAAAGCGAGATCGAGTTTAATTTCTCTGAGACTCCAAAAACACTATACAACAAACATCATGGTTTCCTAGCACTCCAAATGTGAAGTGGCAAACAGGAGTGCATCACTTGACACCTTTCCTTAACAGAGCTACTGTACTATTCTGGAGGAAGCTGTACACACGGTACCGTCCGAAATGTACAGATAAACTAAGGTAAAACTGCCAGTCGTTGTCAAGCCATCACTCTACAGTAAAATTGTGGACGCATCGATACTAGTGTCCCAGGGGAAGCTTTCTTGTCTGATCCTGTACTTCTCTTCTGTACTCCTATTCGGCATCAAATTCTGCTGTCAGCCGTATTCTGGAGCCAAGTGATAGAGGTAAGAGGTCAGAAACAGTAAGCAAAATAATACTACAAGTCAGTATGCTCTGGAGGTGGTCCAGGGAAGATTATCACTGATACATTGTCATGTAACACTATTTTCCTAAGACCCAATATCATACAGCACAATGGCCGCTCGTAGCATATGCACACATGTGAAGACGACATAAATAGGACACTATTTCATAAACAGCTTGGCATTTCAGATTGTCCAGAACAACCAGCATATAAATCATGATACTACATGATGATAGAATAAGCTTCTGCAAGTTCAGATCATCATGGTTGAGTACATCAGGAAACCAGGTACAGGAACAGAAATGATTGTCATTTTATACAGAGTGTTTTAACATGTCAGTTGCTTTTGTATCAGTATATAGCGTAAGCTATTTAGCATTTTATTTACATCCGTATCTGTACACTGGCAGCAAACTTTAAATTACTACAGGCAGCAGAAAAACTGAATATTCACTGCCACTGACAGCACATGATTCAAACCCAGACACACGGCAAGGTATCGAATGGGATGATTGAACACGGGGAAATTGAAACACTTAACATTTCCTGATTTTATCTGGTGGATTCATTTAATAAACCGAGGACCACGGCTAGAAACCAACGAATTCCAAAAAAAAACAGATATTAGTGACCAGCCCTCTAAACTAGCGTATTTATAACCAATCAAATAGATTAACACAGCAAACTGACAAACACAATATATCAGACGAATAATATGCATTATTGATCCTAATTTGCAAATTTCTTTGTTATTTACTTAGTTCCATTGATTTGTCATGTGAGCAGTGTGGCAAATGTATCTAAAGAGAAAAGGCTGAGTTCCATCTTCCAACAGCAGAACAAAACTTCAAAGTACTGCTAATCAATAGTGCAAGTCTCAGCTGAGGTGTAAAGTCAAGAACTATCATTTGGTGGGGCCTGGGACTAAAGTTTGTTAAACATAATGTACGTGACATCCACCAGGGCGCGCTACCAGGATGTGACATGCGTGGAGATCAAGCATTCTAGGAGGTTTAGATAGGCAGGTTGTTAGAGTATCTTTTATCTCTTGTAAACCATCTCTCTCTCTATCTCTTTTCCTTGTTGATCAAGATGTAATCCCAACAGCATGTACGCATATCACAGGGATCAGCTCCTGGCTATTTAACACGCAACCGTCGCCCTCAACAGGGCACGACGCTTCTCGCCATTCGCACATGGTAATCAGAGCCACCTCTTCCATCACATCTAGGGTTTAGCTCTCCCCATTGGCAAAGCTCGCCTCCATGGCTTCCTCTGCCGCCGCCGCCACGTCTAGCCTCTCTGGCCAGATCACAGAACGGCTTACCCGCACCAACTATCTTCTCTGGCGCACTCAGATCGCGCCACAGATCAGAGGGGCCGGCTTCTTTGGGTATGTGGATGGAACCATGCCTGAGCCGGCAAAGCTCGTCGTCATCAAGGATAAAGATGGGAAGGAGGAGACCGTCCCCAACACGCTCCACTCCGTCTGGATGCGAGAGGATCAACAGGTACTTGGCTATTTGCTGAACAACCTGTCTAAAGATGTACTAGTGCAGGTGACTTCCATCGGCCATGCACATCAACTCTGGTCGGCGCTAGCGAGCATGTTCTCCTCATAGTCGATCTCCAAAGTCAACAACATCCGCATCGCCCTGGCGAATGCCCAGAAGGGGACACAGTCGGTGGTGGCGTACTTTGCGCACATGCACACCCTCGCCGACGAGCTCGCTGCTGCGGGCAAACCTCTCGACGACGACAAGCTGATCTCCTACATCCTCGCCGGCCTCGACATGGAGTATCAACCGCTTGTGTCCGCCCTCGACGCGCGCACAATCCCGGTCACACTGGACAAGTTGTTCGCTCAGATGAGCAACTTCGATCAGCGGGTCGCTCTCTTCCAGGGGGCAAACACAGGCGGAGGGTTCAAATCCTCTGCCAACGCCGCATCACGCGGCCGCGGCGGCAACAGCAGTGGTGCCTCACACTATCGTGGGCCGCCACGAAAAGGGAAGAACTTCAGCGGCGGCCAAGGCAACACCAACAACCCTCGCAACAGCAACAACAACAGCGGTGGGCGCCCCTCCTACAACAACACTCGGGGTCGCCGCAACAGCAACTCCAAGTCGCGTCCCGATACCATTCGGTGTCAGATATGCGGCAAACCAGACCACTCTGCGAAGGATTGTTGGTATCGTTTTGAGGAGGATGGTGACTCCTCCCAGGACGAAAAGGTAGCCGGCGGAGCTGAAGCATCATATGGCATGGACACAAACTGGTACGTTGACAGCGGAGCCACCAACCACATCACCGGAGAACTTGAGAAGGTGACCATGAGGGGAAAAGTATCGTGGCCCGGAACAAGTCCATGCTGCCAATGGAGAAGGTATGAGGATACGTCACATTGGTTATTCAATTATTAAAACCCTGCATCGAAAAATTCATCTTAGGAAAAATTTACATGTCCCTAAAGCTTCAATGAATCTCCTTTTCGTTCATCGCCTTGCTCTTAACAATCATGTCTTCCTTGAATTTCACCCGTTTTTCTTTTTGATCAAGGATCAGGCCACGAGGAAAATCCTCTATCGAGGTAGATGCGTCCGTGGACTCTACCCGTTGATTCCCGAGATTAGGAGATTCAATAAGCAGGCATTTGGTGTCACCAAGTTATCATCAACACGGTGGCACGATCGATTAGGACATGCATATTTTCCTTTAGTTGAACGAGTGCTTAGGAAAAATAAACTTCCATATGTTGGAGATCGTAGCATTGAAACAAGTTGTGATTCTTGTCAAAAGGCCAAGAGCCATCAGTTACCTTATCAAATTTCTTTGAGTATTTCTACCAAACCGTTGCAACTCATTTTTATGATGTGTGGGGTCCTGCCCCCTCTTTTGTTGGTTGACATACCTATTACGCCAGCTTTATTGATGATTTTAGAAAATACTCGTGGATCTATCTTCTCAAGAAACGATCCGATGTCTTTCAAGTATTCAAAAATTTCCAAGCACTCGTTCGAAAATTCGATAGCAAAATTATCGCTGTCCAATCAGACTGGGGGGAGAGTACAAAAAATTAAACTCTTTCTTCCAAACTCTTGGAGTTTCTCATCAGGTGTCATGCTGTAACACCCTGAGAATCATGCTACAGTAACTCCCTGTGATTAAGCTAATCATGTTGCTAAACAGGGCTTGATCACATTTGAATCACATTCCTTTTCTAACTCCTAGATCAAACTTCAATTAAATTTAAAAGTGGAAAATAAAAGTTTTCAAAATTTTAAACAAAAATGTTCAGTGGGTGCCAAATAATACACTGGTAATTATGGTGGAGAAAACACATTTTTATAAAATACCTAAATACTTTTAAATAAAATAAAACAGAAAAGAAAATAAGCAAATAAAAAGAAAACAGAAACCAGAACAGACAGAGAAAAAGAAAAAAAAGGAGAAGGCCCTTCCCCCCCACTGGACCCGTGGCCCAAACTGGGCCGCCACCCCCGACCCCCGGCCCAGCCCACCTCTCCCCCGCGTCCCCTTCCCTGTTCCCCCGACCGGGGTCGGAACAGGGGCCGTCCCCGCCGCACCCCCTCGCCGGCGACGGGGAGGATAAGGGCGCCAGCACCCCCGCCTCCTCGGGCCTCTCTCCCACTCACCCCCGCTCTCCCTCTCGGCCTCTGCGCCTTCCCCCGCCAGATCCACCTCCCTCTCCCCTTCGATCCCCTCTGCCCGAGTGTGCTCGCCGCCGTTCACCGTCGTTCCCGCGGCCACCGTGCCCCGATTGCCCCAACGACGTGCCCGAACGGCTCCCCGCCGTCGACTACGCCATCGGGAACGAGCCGAGCGCCTCTGCACCGACCTCCACGAGCTCGTCTTCAACCTTTGGGTCGCCGGCGTTCGTCGCCGATTCCGGCTACCCCGCGCCCTCCCCGAGCTCACTGCCACTCCCTACGGCTCCGCTGTGAGCTCCCGCTTCTCCTCCCCCTCTCCGTTAGCTCGCCCGCGTACCGTAGCCGCTGTTTCCACGCGCGCCCGAACACCGCGCCGCGGAGCTCGCCGCCGTCGGGTCTCCGGTGACCAAATGGTCACGGGCGTAGGCCCGCTAGCTCGACCGCGTCGTGCCGCACCCGCCTAGCTAGTTAGTTCGGCCGCTCGCGCGCTCTAACACCGCACCCGCCCCCAGCCCGAAGCACCTCGCCGCCGGCGAGCTCGAAGCACTCGCCCCCGCCCATTCCAGCCCCTCCGGCCACCACCGTTGGACGCGCGGCGCCGAGCCGCGTCGAACGCGCCCAGCCACGACCCCGCAAACCCACTGTGCGTGAAACCCGCACCCCTCCCGAGCCGCGCCGCCGCGTTTGGCTCGCCGGAGTCGCTCCGGCGCCGGCCGCCGACGTGGCTGGCCTGGGGCCACCCCATTGCCACTGCCAGTGGGCCTCGTGGGCCCCGTTGACTGGGTCAACCCAGTCAACGTGCTGACTGGGCAGGCCCAGCCACTGACATGCGGGCCCCGCCGCAAAAAAAAAGAGAAAAAGAAAAATGTTTTATAAATAAAAATAATTAATTAACTTAATCACTCACTGACAGGTGGGCCCAGTAGTTAATTAACTAAAAATTAATTAGTTTAATCTTCTGTTTAACCCACTGTCTATGACAGGTGGGTCCCCCGTGTCAGTTTTGACCAGTCAACCGGACTGTTGACCGCTGACGTCACTCATACGTCATGCTGACGTCATATCCCTTTTTCTGTTAATTAAATAATTCCAGAAATTCAAATAAACTTTGAAAATTCATATCTTTTAAACCGTAACTCGGATGAAAATGTTTTCTATATGAAAGTTGCTCAGAACGACGAGACAAATCCGAATACGCAGTCCGTTCGTCCACCACACCTCCCTAACCTATCGAACTAGCAACTTTCCCCCTCCGGTCCGTCTGTCCGAAAACGCGAAACATCGGGAATACCTCCCGTATGTTCCCCCCTTCACCGGTACCACCTACTGTCGCGTTAGGACACACCTAGCACCGCTCATTGACACGTCACGCATCGTCATGCTTATGTTTGCATTGTATTTACTGTTTCTTCCCCCTCTCCTCTCCAGTAGACTACGAGACCGACACGGCTGCTGCCCAGTTCGACTACGGAGTTGACGACCCCTCCTACTTGCCAGAGCAACCAGGCAAGCCCCCCCTTGATCACCAGATATCGCCTATTCTTCTCTATACTGCTTGCATTAGAGTAGTGTAGCATGTTACTGTTTTCCGATATCCTATCCTGATGCATAGCCTATCCTTGCTACTACTATTGATACCTGTACCTGTAATCCTACATGCTTAGTATAGGATGCTAGTTTTCCATCAGTGGCCCTACATTCTTGTCCGTCTGCTGTGCTATACTATCGGGCCGTGATCACCTGGGCGGTGGTCACGGGTATATACTTATATACTATATACATGACACATGTGATGACTAAAGTCGGGTCGGCTCGTAGGAGTACCCGCGAGTGGATCTTTGTGGCGGAGCGACAGGGCAGGTTGAGACTGCCTAGGTGAGAGGTGGGCCTGGCCCTGGTCGGCGTTCGCGGTTACTTAACACGCTTAACGAGATCTTGGTATTTGATCTGAGTCTGGCCATTTGGTCTATACGCACTAACCATCTACGTGGGAGTAGTTATGGGTATCCCGACGTCGTGGTATCAGCCGAAGCTCTTTTGAAGTCAGCAACTGAGTGGCGCGCGCCGCATTGGACCGTAAGCTCGCGCTTGTATTAAGGGGGCTAGGTCTGCTTCCGGCCGCGTACGCAACGTGCAGGTGTGCATAGGGCGATGGGCCCAGACCCCTGCGCGCATAGGTTTAGACCGGCGTGCTGACCTCTCTGTTGAGCCTAGGTGGGGCTGCGACGTGTTGATCTTACGAGGCCGGGCATGACCCAGGAAAGTGTGTCCGGCCAAATGGGATCGAGCGTGTTGGGTTATGTGGTGCACCCCTGCAGGGAAGTTTATCTATTCGAATAGCCGTGTCCCTCGGTAAAAGGACGACCCGGAGTTGTACCTTGACCTTATGACAACTAGAACCGGATACTGAATAAAATACACCCTTCGAAGTGCCAAGATACAACCCGGTGATCGCTCTCTAACAGGGCGACGAGGAGGGGATCGCCGGGTAGGATTATGCTAAGCGATGCTACTTGGAGGACTTCAATCTACTCCCTTCTACATGCTGCAAGATGGAGATGTCCAGAAGCGTAGTCTTCGACAGGACTAGCTATCCCCCTCTTATTCTGGCATTCTGCAGTTCAGTCCAGTGATATGCCCCTTTACACATATACCCATGCATATGTAGTATAGTTCCTTGCTTGCGAGTACTTTGGATGAGTACTCACGGTTGCTTCTCTCCCTCTTTTCCCCCTTGTTCCTTTCTATCTGGTTGTCGCAACCAGATGTTGGAGTCCAGGAGCCAGACGCCACCGTCGATGACGACACCCACGACACTGGAGGTGCCTACTACTACGTGCAGGCCGCTGACGACGACCAGGAGTAGTTGGGAGGTCCCAGGCAGGAGGCCTTGCCTTTTCGATCGTTGCTACTTTTGTGCTAGCCTTCTTAAGGCAAACTTGTTTAACTTATGTCTGTACTCAGATATTGTTGCTTCCGCTGACTCGTCTATGATCGAGCAATTGTATTCGAGCCCTCGAGGCCCCTGGCTTGTTTTATAACGCTTGTATGACTTATTTATGTTGTAGAGTTGTGTTGTGATATCTTCCCGTGAGTCCCTGATCGTGATCGTACACATTTACGTGCATGATTAGTGTACGGTCAAATCGGGGGCGTCACAAGTTGGTATCAGAGCCGACTGCCTGTAGGAATCCCCCTTTCCACACTCCTTGGCCGAAGTCGAGTCTAGACATTACAAAACTTTTACTAACATGGCTGTGTGTCTTACGGGCCCACGTCGCCATTGGGTGGTACTAGTATCTTTTACTCCTCGACCTTTACTCTGGGACTCTGAACTCTCTTCTACTCGGTTAAACGAATTTACTAACTCTAACACTAGGATCCCGTGACCACATTCACCCCAAAGTTGGATAAGCCATAGTTGTTTCTTAGAGTAGTATTTTGAACAATTCACACCCTGGCATTTGACTCCTTCGAAACGTCTTTGCTTTCAGATGGAACCCACGAGGCAGGTCGTTCGCCACACGACGGCCATTGGTGCCTCGGGATCACCTGCGGTGCTAGCTGAGATGATGACCTATCTGGGTTATCGCTGGCACCCTGAGTACACCGTCTACGAGGAGTACCAGGACTTTAACCAGGAGCAGTACCGTGCCATCGTCCACCTCTACTCTCGGGAGTACGACTCCACTACTGTGCTGCACACCGCACATGGTGTTGGTGTGACCACCGATATGGCTGTCCACGATGCTGCCTATGCTGCTCTGACACGTCTTCGTGGAGAGTATCAGGAGTTGGACACCTCCCCTTTCAGGCACATTGCTATCGCATCTGATGTTGGTGCGGAGGGATACTATACTGCTGCCTACTCCACCGTCACCCGAGAGCCCTTCTACCATCAGCACCTTGTTCTGCATGCTGATGGGCTGGATCGAGCTAACCGAGCTCTTCGCCACGAGATGTACACCACCCGTCAGCACCTTTACCGTGCTCTGACGCTGCTGCACCCCTTTGTCCGATCTGGACAGGTACCGCGTACTGCGATCTACCCAGCCAGGACCGTGATGCCCCACGGTGTCGGTTGGCCAGAGGTGGGAGGCTACTCTCCCGCACTTGGCCCTCTTCTGCCACCTGAGCGTCGGGCTCTACACCTGAGTATCCGCGGCCCCCAGTCTGCTGACGTCGAGGGCTATCCGTTGCCTCACTACCAGCTGTCGGGCTACGATTACCTCCACAGTACCTGTTGGGACTGATGTAGGCTTGCTTGTAGTGTTAGAGGCATTCGCCGCGAGCCTGTGTGCCGCCTATGATGTTTTAGTCCATGTACTGAACTCTATGTACTGAACTCTATGCATGACCCCTTTTGTAAGTTATGCCGACTACTATGTAGTAGCTATCGTGCTCCTTTCATTATGCATGTTTCATCATGAATGATTCTTGTCTTTGTAAATATTTCTCAATGCTGAACCACCCCTGTTATATATTAGCAGGATGGTTAGACCAGGTGGTCGTGGTCGTGGTGGCGATGCCCCACCACCACCTGAGTACATGGCTGGTATGATCCAACAGTTTGAACTGAACCGCCAATTCATGGAAAATATGATGGCTCAGTTCCCTCGCCCCAATATGAACCAGCAGCCAGCTCAAGTGACTCTTCAAGATTTCATACGCCTCAACCCAACCATCTACCGCAGCTCAACTCAGCCTCTGGATGCTGATGACTGGCTCCGTGACATCACCTATGAGATGGAGTCTGCTGATGTAGCCCCTGCCAGCTATGTCACCTTTGCTTCCTTCTTCTTGAAGGGACCCGCAGCTCAATGGTGGGACAGCCACAGGCGTACTCTGCCAGCTGGAACAATCATCACATGGCCAGACTTCCAAGCTGTTTTTCGTGCCCGCTTCATTCCTCAGGGAGTCATGGACCGGAAGAAGCGTGAGTTCCGCAACCTCACCCAAGGCAACAAAACTGTCGAAGCTTATCAGCGGGAGTTTCTGGACTTGTCCCGCTATGCTGAAGAAGACATTGCAACTGATGCACGCAGACAGGAGAAGTTCCGTGATGGCCTTCAAGCTGACATCAAGCTCGCACTTCTAGTGCATGACTTTGCTGATTTCTCCACCTTGGTGAACAAGGCCATCAATGTCGAAACTGGTCTGCAGGAATACCAGAGCTCTCACAGGCGCAACCGTGACACGGGCTCATCTTCGGGTTCGCCCGCACAGAAGCATAAGATATGGATCCCGAACAGCATGTACCGTCCAAATGCATCTGCCCCAAGGCAGACCTATGCTGCACCTCGTCTGCCTCCACCACCATCTAGGCAGTCAAGACTTCCAGCTCCACCATCCCAAGCTCCGGTTCCCACTCCCAATAATGGTCTGTGCTACAAGTGTGGACAACCAGGTCACCGTGCCAGGGACTGCCATCAGAACCAGAATCAACTGGCCCTTCCAGCAACTGGCCGTGGTAACAATCAGCCTCGCAACAACAATGCTAAGTCTTATGGTCGTGCTCATGCCAACCACGTTGATCTCAACGAAGCTCAAGACCAGCCTGCTACTGTGATGGGTACACTCCTCGTAAATTCAGTACCAGCATCCGTTTTATTTGATACAGGTGCATCGCATTCATTCATGTCAGAAGATTTTGCATACAAGCACGACGTTAAATGTGAGGAGATGAACACCTCTGTATTGGTCAAAACCCCCGTGGGATAGTGTCAAACCTCCTTGGTTGGCATCGATGTCCCCGTGGAAATCGAAGGGCTGGAATTCTATGCCTCTCCCATTATCCTGAAGTCGTCTAACATCGACCTCATTTTGGGTATGGATTGGTTGAAAGCGCATACTTCTTCTATAGTTTGCGCCACTAAAACCGTCCATCTGCTACACCCTTCAGATGAAATAGTTGCTTACCAAGCTCATCTGGTGCAAAATGCCGAGGCAAGGCTCTATGCATTGAATGCATTGAACGCTGCACCACTCGAGGGCATTGAGAACATTCCCGTCGTGCGTGAATTCCTCGACGTCTTTCCTGAAGAACTTCCAGGGATTCCCCCTGCTAGAGCTGTCGAATTCATCATCGACTTGAAACCGGGCACCACTCCTATAGCCAAGCGACCCTACAAAATGCCGCCGCATGAACTCCTTGAGCTTAAGGAGGAAATCGACAAATCCCTTCGCAAGGGATTCATTCGCCCAAGTTGCTCTCCTTGGGGAGCACCTTCTCTCTTTGTCAAGAAGAAGGATGGGACAAACCGGTTAGTTCAAGACTACCGTCCTATAAACCGAGCTACCATCCAGAATAAATACCCCCTTCCTCGGATCAATGATCTGTATGATCAACTGGCGGGTTCGTCAGTGTTCTCTAAGCTCGACTTGAGGTTGGGCTACCATCAGATCCGTGTTCGCGAAGAGGATATCCCAAAGACCGCCTTCGTGACTCGCTATGGTTCATACGAGTACACCGTCATGTCTTTCGGTTTAACCAATGCTCCAGCCACCTTCTCTTGTCTGATGAACTATATATTCATGGATTACCTCGACAAGTTCGTCGTGGTTTATCTGGATGATATCCTGGTATTTTCCAAGAACGAAGAAGAACATGCCGAACATCTTCGACTTGTGCTGGAGAAGCTACGAGAACATCAACTATATGCCAAGTTCTCCAAATGTGAATTCTGGCTACCCGAAGTAACCTATCTCGGGCATGTCATCTCTAAGGATGGTATTGCCGTCAACCCTGAACGAGTTCAGGCTATTCTTGATTGGACTCCTCCCAAGAACGTTAAGCAAGTCGGAAGTTTTCTCGGTCTCGCCAGCTATTGCCGTCGATTCGTCGAGAACTTCTCTAAGATCGCCAGGCCTCTGACTAACCTGTTGCATAAGGGTGTCAAGTTCCAATGGACAGACAAATGTCAGGAAAGTTTCCAAGCACTCAAAGACAAATTGACTTCTGCTCCAGTTCTAGCTCCACCTGATACTAAGAAGGACTTTGTCATTTACTGCGACGCTTCCCGTCAAGGATTAGGCTGTGTCCTAATGCAAGACCGCAAAGTGATTGCTTATGCCTCTCGGCAATTGCGCCCTCACGAAGAGAACTACCCAGTTCACGACCTCGAACTTGCTGCTGTCATTCATGCGCTGAAGCAGTGGCGACATTACCTTCTCGGTAATTGTTGCGAGATCTTCACTGACCACCAAAGTCTGAAATATCTGTTTACTCAGCCAGATCTGAACCTCCGTCAACAGAGATGGATGGGGCTTGTTGCAGACTTTGACTTGGGTATTTCCTATACGCCAGGCAAGGCTAATATAATGGCTGATGCCTTGAGCCGCAAGTCTTACTGCAACCACCTCCAGGTTCACAAAGTTCAGCCCTCGCTTGTTGAAGAATTCAGAAAGCTGAACCTCCATATTGTTCCTCCGGGTGCACTCGCTCCCCCTCCTAAGGAGTTTGGCAAGGTGAATCTCCACGTTGTTACCCAGGGTTCCCTCAATACCCTAGTTGCTAAACCAGATCTCGTGGATAGCATCAAAAGGCTACAGAAGTATGACTCTGAAGCCCACAAGATTAAGCGCTACCTCGCAGAAGGAAATCCCTCATTCTTCACCATTGCTGAAGATGGCACCCTATACTTCAAGGGCCGCCTAGTGGTGCCATGTACAGAGAAAAACCTGGATATGACACAGGAAGTTATGAAAGAAGCTCATGATACGCCTCTATGTATCCATCCTGGTAGTACAAAGATGTACCAGGATATCCGCCAGAGATTCTGGTGGACTAATATGAAGCAAGACATTGCTCGTTATGTTGCTGAGTGTGACGTTTGCCGTCGTATCAAAGCAGAACATCAAAGGCCTGCTGGAACTCTGCAACCTATCTCTATTCCTGAATGGAAATGGGACCATGTTGAGATGGACTTCGTCACTGGATTTCCCAAATCACAGAAAGGTAATGATGCTATTCTTGTCGTCATTGACCGGCTTTCCAAAGTTGCACATTTCCTGGCGGTCAAAGAAACGATCACTGCTAGCCAGTTGGCAACGTTCTATATGTCCAGGATTGTTTCACTCCACGGTATTCCATTGGTTATCAGTTCAGACCGTGGTAGCTTATTCACTTCAAGATTCTGGGCAAGTTTCCAAGAAGCAATGGGAACTCATCTGTCATTCAGTACTGCGTTTCATCCTCAATCACAAGGACAAGTTGAACGCGTCAATCAAGTTCTCGAAGACATGCTTCGAGCTTGCGTTATTTCCTTCGGCAAGAAATGGGAGGAATCTCTCCCGTATGCTAAGTTCTCTTATAATAATAGCTATCAAGCTAGTCTGAAGATGGCCCCCTTCGAAGTGTTATATGGACGAAAGTGCCGAACCCCTCTGAACTGGTCAGAAACTGGGGAACGTCCACTCTTCGGTCCGGATATTATCCAAGATGCCGAAGAACAAGTCCGCATTATTCGCGAGAATCTCAAGACTGCTCAGTCACGTCAGAAGAGTCAGTATGACCGTCATCATAAAGACATGGTCTATCAACCTGGCGAAAAGGCTTATCTTCGAGTCACACCTATGAAGGGTGCTCACCGCTTCGGGATCAAGGGCAAACTAGCTCCTCGCTATATTGGCCCATTCACTATTCTCGAAAGGCGTGGAAAAGTGGCATACCAACTGGAGCTACCGCCGAACCTTTCTCAGGTTCACGATGTGTTCCATGTGTCACAGCTCCGCCGTTGCTTCAAGGATCCAATCCGAGCTGTGGATCATGAAGTGCTCGAATTGCAGCAAGACCTCTCCTATAAGGAGCATTCGGTCCGCATTCTCGACCAAGCTGAACGCCGCACACGTCAGAAGGCGATCAAGTTTCTCAAAGTCCAGTGGTCGCACCATTCTGAAGATGAGGCCACTTCGGAACGAGAGGATCGTCTGCGCGAAGAATACCCCGCACTGTTTCCTTCTACCTCCTAAATCTCGGGACGAGATTTCTTGTAGTGGAGGAGATTTGTAACACCCTGAGAATCATGCTACAGTAACTCCCTGTGATTAAGCTAATCATGTTGCTAAACAGGGCTTGATCACATTTGAATCACATTCCTTTTCTAACTCCTAGATCAAACTTCAATTAAATTTAAAAGTGGAAAATAAAAGTTTTCAAAAATTTAAACAAAAATGTTCAGTGGGTGCCAAATAATACACTGGTAATTATGGTGGAGAAAACACATTTTTATAAAATACCTAAATACTTTTAAATGAAATAAAACAGAAAAGAAAATAAGCAAATAAAAAGAAAACAGAAACCAGAACAGACAGAGAAAAAGAAAAAAAAAGGAGAAGGCCCTTCCCCCCCACTGGACCCGTGGCCCAAACTGGGCCGCCACCCCCGACCCCCGGCCCAGCCCACCTCTCCCCCGCGTCCCCTTCCCTGTTCCCCCGACCGGGGTCAGAACAGGGGCCGTCCCCGCCGCACCCCCTCGCCGGCGACGGGGAGGATAAGGGCGCCAGCACCCCCGCCTCCTCGGGCCTCTCTCCCACTCACCCCCGCTCTCCCTCTCGGCCTCTGCGCCTTCCCCCGCCAGATCCACCTCCCTCTCCCCTCGATCCCCTCTGCCCGAGTGTGCTCGCCGCCGTTCACCGTCGTTCCCGCGGCCACCGTGCCCCGATTGCCCCAACGACGTGCCCGAACGGCTCCCCGTCGTCGACTACGTCGACTACGCCATCGGGAACGAGCCGAGCTCCTCTGCACCGACCTCCACGAGCTCGTCTTCAACATTCGGGTCGCCGGCGTTCGTCGCCGATTCCGGCTACCCCGCGCCCTCCCCGAGCTCACTGCCACTCCCTACGGCTCCGCTGTGAGCTCCCGCTTCTCCTCCCCCTCTCCGTTAGCTCGCCCGCGTACCGTAGCCGCTGTTTCCACGCGCGCCCGAACGCCGCGCCGCGGAGCTCGCCGCCGTCGGGTCTCCGGTGACCAAATGGTCACGGGCGTAGGCCCGCTAGCTCGACCGCGTCGTGCCGCACCCGCCTAGCTAGTTAGTTCGGCCGCTCGTGCGCTCTAACACCGCACCCGCCCCCAGCCCGAAGCACCTCGCCGCCGGCGAGCTCGAAGCACTCGCCCCCGCCCATTCCAGCCCCTCCGGCCACCACCGTTGGACGCGCGGCGCCGAGCCGCGTCGAACGCGCCCAGCCACGACCCCGCAAACCCACTGTGCGTGAAACCCGCACCCCTCCCGAGCCGCGCCGCCGCGTTTGGCTCGCCGGAGTCGCTCCGGCGCCGGCCGCCGATTTGGCTGGCCTGGGGCCACCCCAGTGCCACTGCCAGTGGGCCCCGTGGGCCCCGTTGACTGGGTCAACCCAGTCAACATGCTGACTGGGCAGGCCCAGCCACTGACATGCGGGCCCCGCCGCAAAAAAAAAGAGAAAAAGAAAAATGTTTTATAAATAAAAATAATTAATTAACTTAATCACTCACTGACAGGTGGGCCCAGTAGTTAATTAACTAAAAATTAATTAGTTTAATCTTCTGTTTAACCCACTGTCTATGACAGGTGGGTCCCCCGTGTCAGTTTTGACCAGTCAACCGGACTGTTGACCGCTGACGTCACTCATATGTCATGCTGACGTCATATCCCTTTTTCTGTTAATTAAACAATTCCAGAAATTCAAATAAACTTTGAAAATTCATATCTTTTAAACCGTAACTCGGATGAAAATGTTTTCTATATGAAAGTTGCTCAGAACGACGAGACAAATCCGAATACGCAGTCCGTTCGTCCACCACACCTCCCTAACCTATCGAACTAGCAACTTTCCCCCTCCGGTCCGTTTGTCCGAAAACGCGAAACATCGGGAATACCTCCCGTATGTTCCCCCCCTTCACCGGTACCACCTACTGTCGCGTTAGGACACACCTAGCACCGCTCATTGACACGTCACGCATCGTCATGCTTATGTTTGCATTGTATTTACTGTTTCTTCCCCCTCTCCTCTCCGGTAGACTACGAGACCGACACGGCTGCTGCCCAGTTTGACTACGGAGTTGACGACCCCTCCTACTTGCCAGAGCAACCAGGCAAGCCCCCCCTTGATCACCAGATATCGCCTATTCTTCTCTATACTGCTTGCATTAGAGTAGTGTAGCATGTTACTGTTTTCCGATATCCTATCCTGATGCATAGCCTATCCTTGCTACTACTATTGATACCTGTACCTGTAATCCTACATGCTTAGTATAGGATGCTAGTTTTCCATCAGTGGCCCTACATTCTTGTCCGTCTGCTATGCTATACTATCGGGCCGTGATCACCTGGGCGGTGGTCACGGGTATATACTTATATACTATATACATGACACATGTGATGACTAAAGTCGGGTCGGCTCGTAGGAGTACCCGCGAGTGGATCTTTGTGGCAGAGCGACACGGCAGGTTGAGACTGCCTAGGTGAGAGGTGGGCCTGGCCCTGGTCGGCGTTCGCGGTTACTTAACACGCTTAACGAGATCTTGGTATTTGTTCTGAGTCTGGCCATTTGGTCTATACGCACTAACCATCTACGTGGGAGTAGTTATGGGTATCCCGACGTCGTGGTATCAGCCGAAGCTCTTTTGACGTCAGCAACTGAGTGGCGCGCGCCGCATTGGACCGTAAGCTCGCGCTTGTATTAAGGGGGCTAGGTCTGCTTCCGGCCGCGTACGCAACGTGCAGGTGTGCATAGGGCGATGGGCCCAGACCCCTGCGCGCATAGGTTTAGACCGGCGTGCTGACCTCTCTGTTGAGCCTAGGTGGGGCTGCGACGTGTTGATCTTACGAGGCCGGGCATGACCCAGGAAAGTGTGTCCGGCCAAATGGGATCGAGCGTGTTGGGTTATGTGGTGCACCCCTGCAGGGAAGTTTATCTATTCGAATAGCCGTGTCCCTCGGTAAAAGGACGACCCGGAGTTGTACCTTGACCTTATGACAACTAGAACCGGATACTGAATAAAATACACCCTTCGAAGTGCCAAGATACAACCCGGTGATCGCTCTCTAACAGGGCGACGAGGAGGGGATCGCCGGGTAGGATTATGCTAAGCGATGCTACTTGGAGGACTTCAATCTACTCCCTTCTACATGCTGCAAGATGGAGATGTCCAGAAGCGTAGTCTTCGACGGGACTAGCTATCCCCCTCTTATTCTGGCATTCTGCAGTTCAGTCCACTGATATGCCCCTTTACACATATACCCATGCATATGTAGTATAGTTCCTTGCTTGCGAGTACTTTGGATGAGTACTCACGATTGCTTCTCTCCCTCTTTTCCCCCTTGTTCCTTTCTATCTGGTTGTCGCAACCAGATGTTGGAGTCCAGGAGCCAGACGCCACCGTCGACGACGACACCCACGACACTGGAGGTGCCTACTACTACGTGCAGGCCGCTGACGATGACCAGGAGTAGTTGGGAGGTCCCAGGCAGGAGGCCTTGCCTTTTCGATCGTTGCTACTTTTGTGCTAGCCTTCTTAAGGCAAACTTGTTTAACTTATGTCTGTACTCAGATATTGTTGCTTCCGCTGACTCGTCTATGATCGAGCAATTGTATTCGAGCCCTCGAGGCCCCTGGCTTGTTTTATAACGCTTGTATGACTTATTTATGTTGTAGAGTTGTGTTGTGATATCTTCCCGTGAGTCCCTGATCGTGATCGTACACATTTGCGTGCATGATTAGTGTACGGTCAAATCGGGGGCGTCACACATGCCCACATGCCCATCAACAGAATGGGTCTGCTGAATGCAAGCATAGGCACATAGTAGAAGTCGGCCTTGCTCTCCTTGCAAGAGCATCCATGCCTCTTAAGTTTTGGGATGAGGCTTTCCTCACGGTCGTACATCTTATAAATATGCTGCCTAGCCGTGTCATCAATAATGAAACTCCCACGGAAAGACTCTCCTTCATGTCAAACCTAACTACAACTCTCTCCGTGTGTTTGGGTGCGCTTGTTGGCCAAATCTTAGGCCTTACAATAATCGCAAACTTATGTTTCGTTCAAAACAATGTGTCTTCATTGGCTATAGTGCTCAACACAAAGGTGTTAAATGCCTTGACATTCCTACTGGACGAGTCTACATATATCGTGATGTAGTATTCGATGAAACCAAATTCCCTTTTTCAAATCTTCATCCAAACGCCGGAGCTCTCCTTCGGCAAGAAATCCTCCTCTTGCCATCTCATCTCACCGGCCTCTCTTCAGGGGAAAATAATTGTACTGATCTGATGTTGACTAATCCTCATAACAGTGTGCGTGAGATTTGTGATGATGCAGGAGAAAACATAATAGAAAATGGTGAAGAAATTCCCTCCAGCGAGCCATATTTCATGTACCCGACCCTGGGGAGCAAATCCCCCTCGGGATCGGAGCCCCAGCAGTCTGCCATCGAATCTCCATCGGGATCGGGGCGGCCGCCAAGCCTCAGTGCACCTGGATCCGCGCCTGATCCGACCCGCGCCGACAGCTCCTGTTGTGCCGGTCCGTCGGCGGACGCGCACCAATCACCGCCTCATCCATCTGCGTGTCCCGCCCCGCACCAGTCTCCTGCTGCCACGCGGCCGTCTTCCACGCGCTGGCCAACTAATGTGGGCCGGTGTTACACCCGGCGCGCCCGGCAGCCACCACCTGGTCCATCTGGCGTGGGGTCGGCTGCGTGCCCCGCGATGGATCAACCTGCCTCATCATCGTGCAATGATGGCGCACGGGTGGATTTGGCCCCTGGATTGTCTGTGTCGGACGCTTCACCAACCCGCTCGCCCGTGGCCACAGAAGATCCCCACGCACTCCGACCTGTCACAGCCGATGCGTCCTCGGGATCTGACGCTGCTGGGGGCGAATCTGGATCCTCTGCGGCGACTCCTGGTGTCCAGAACTCTACTGCACCGACTCTTGAGCCCCGTACAAGGCTCCAAAGAGGGGTAATAAATCATGTTAATTATAAACATGTTACCAAGTTTGGTTTAGCATGTTCTACAGGTGAACCTAGATCACTTCAAGAAGCACTTGGTGACGCTCGTTGGAGGAAAGCTATGGAAGAAGAGTACATGGCTCTTCGAAAGAACAAAACATGGCACCTAGTTTCTCCAAGACAAGGTAAAAACTTGATTGGTTGCAAGTGGGTTTTCAGGATCGAGAGAAAATCTGATGGAACTATAGATCGTTACAAGGCACGGCTTGTTGCGAAGGGCTTCAAGCAAAGATATGGTATAGACTATGAGGACACATTTAGTCCTGTTGTAAAAGCTGCCACCATACGCCTTGTTTTGTCTATTGTTGTTTCCAGGGGATGGAGCCTCAGGCAATTAGATGTGCAGAACGCATTCCTTCATGGTGTTCTGGAAGAAGTGTACATGAAACGGCCTCCTGGGTTTGAAGACAAAAATTTACCTCTTCATGTGTGCAAGCTGGACAAGGCTATATATGGGTTAAAGCAAGCTCTAAGAGCATGGTATTCACGTCTCAGTCACAAACTTCAAGCACTTGGTTTTACTCCCTCAAAGTCTGACACCTCATTGTTCATTTACAATAAGGCAAATACATCCATGTTTGTACTTATTTATGTTGATGATATTATTGTTACAAGTTCATCAAATGAGGCAGTGACAGGACTCTTGAAGGATCTCAATGCTGAGTTTGCTCTCAAGAATCTAGGAGACTTGCATTTCTTCCTAGGTATTGAGGTAAAGAGATATGGAAATAATTTGCATATCTCTCAAGCAAAGTATGCTGCAGATTTGGTAAAAAGAGTTGGTCTACAAGGATGCAAGCCATCACCAACCCCATTGTCCAGCTCTGAAAAATTGTCTCTCACTGAAGGTAATCCCTTAAATCAAGGGGATAGCACTAACTACAGAAGCTTAGTAGGTGCACTTTAGTACTTGACCATTACGAGGCCAGATATCTCCTTTGCTGTTAACAATGTGAGTTCCTTCATGCACCCACCACTGTTCACTGGACTGCTTCCAAGCGTATAGTTAGATATGTGAAACATACCTTGGATACTGGTCTTACTTTCAACAAGTCTTCATCTGCTCTTGTGAGTGCCTTTTCAGATTCAGACTGGGCAGGTTGCATTGATGACAGACGTTCAATAGGTGGGTTTGCCATATTCTTTGGACCCAACTTGATATCGTGGTGTGCAAGGAAACAGGCAACAGTATCTAGGTCAAGTACATAGGCTGAGTACAAGGCTTTGGCAAATGCCATAGCTGAGATCATCTGGGTTCAAATCCATGCTAAAAGAACTTGGTCTAAAACGTGTTCAGACTCCATGTCTATGGTGTGACAACCTTGGAGCAACATACTTGTCTGCTAATCCTGTCTTTCATGCTAGAACAAAACATATTGAAATAGACTTTCATTTTGTTAGAGAAAAAGTTGCTAACAAGCCGTTGGAAGTTCGTTTTATACATTCCAGAGATCAAGTTGCTGATGGGTTTACCAAAGCCTTGCCCACAGGAAGGTTTGAAGAATTCAAGCGTAATATCAACTTGACCAAGTTGTGATTAAGGGAGGATGTTAAACATAATGTACGTGACATCCACCAGGGCGCGCTACCAGGATGTGACATGCGTGGAGATCAAGCATTCTAGGAGGTTTAGATAGGCAGGTTGTTAGAGTATCTTTATCTCTTGTAAACCGTCTCTCTCTCTATCTCTTTTCCTTGTTGATCAAGATGTAATCCCAACAGCATGTACGCATATCCCAGGGATCAACTCCTGGTTATTTAACACGCAACCGTCGCCCTCAACAGGGTACGACGCTTCTCGCCATTCGCACAAAGTTGCCTTGCTATCAGTTGAACTCGTAGATACAACATGTTGTCAACAAACAATGGACTTGCTTCAGCAGCGAACTGGTCCCAGGACATGTTAAACACATTTGGGAATCCCGCTGGTAGATGGTTTTCACTTGTGAAGGTATTGGCTTGTCTGCGGTTAAACACAAAGTTACCTGCAGGTCTGGTTCTCGTCGCAAATTCATACTCAATGGTTATTGGCATAGATATTTCCTTTTCAACTCCCAAGTATAGTCCAAAACTGTGACTCCCTAGTTGAGCATTAAGATTGCATGCCACGAGGAGGAAAAACGAGTGTCCTGTAGAGGGGAATGGTTGAGACCTGATATGTCTAGACGGAAAAAGACCGGTGCATTCTTCAGACTTGAGATCCATGTTGGAAATACATTGCTTGTGGGGCCACTCAAAGTCAATCGTCTTCACAGGTCTTAACTTGTATGCCCTCTCCAAGAATCCGCAATGGAAGTCTGACGTAGCAGGAAGGGCTCTGTGTGCAGAACTATACTTGTATAGCAGGGCAGAGATCACAATGCGTGCAGAATGAAGAGTGTCCAAATCCTGGCAAGAAAAGAGTGATAGAAGTTTCCCGCAACTCATTTGGTTCAAACGTACCAATGGCACTAAAGATTTGATCAAGATCCTATGCCTTTCTACAGATTTTGGATACTTTGCATGAGCCCATTTCGGTAGGAAATCCCAGACGAAGTCCTCCGATAACACCTCCAAATTATTGCTTGAGAATATAGCTTTGATCCCTCAGAGAGGCATATCCAAAACCTCATCTTGAGACCTGAAACAGGACAAAATCAAACATTCAACTAGTATACAAAGGCAGCAATGCCCAAATTTATCAAGAATGAAGTCACTCACATATGAAGATTTATGTACTTGTCAGCCAAAAATTCCTGAGCTGTTGTCTTCACAGGCTGAAGAGCGTTTGATATTGAGACCGAGTGATCGTAATCAAGGTACTCCCTCCGTTCGGAATTACTCGTCCAAGAAATGAATGTATCTAGATGTATTTTAGTTGTAGATACATCCATTTTTGCGACAAGTAATTCCGAACGGAGGGAGTACAAGAGAGTTAACTCCTTTGTCATCTGTAGGCTAATCAACAGCTGGCTGCAATAGCTCATGCAGTGGAGAACTTCGAATTTATCAGCAACACGCATCACTTTCAGAAGCAAAATAGGATCGCTTGTCTTAAATAGTCCACTATAAATAAAAGTGCAACAGCTCTGGCAGGGCTTCGTCCTCTATCCCAAATGAAGTGAAAATATAAGTACTATGAATTAACAACAGTTTAGTTCAGAATACACAAATCGGCACTGCTAACTGTGTTAGAATTAATCCTGTTGTGTGTACACTAGTATGCCCATGAAAAAGAAAACATATTGAAAGGATCGAGAAGAGGTGTCTAGAGGGGGGTGAATAGACCCTTAGCAAGAAAAGTGGCAGTTTTTAATTTCTTTAAGTTGAAGTGGAGTTTTAGCACATGTTTAAACATTCACAATACATATCAAGCAAGCATGATAAGAGTATATGAGCAGCGGAAAGTAAAACATGCAAATTGCAAGAATGTAAAGGGGTGGGATTGGAGTGTGCAAACGCACTTGGAGACTCGGAGATTTTTTATCCGTGGTTTTGATAGGTGGTGCTATCGTACATCCACGTTGATGGAGACTTCAACCCACGAAGGGTAATGGTTGCGCGAGTCCACGGAGGGCTCCACCCACGAAGGGTCCACAAAGAAGCAACCTTGTCTATCCCACCATGGTCGTCGCCCACGAAGGACTTGCCTCACTAGGGTAGATCTTCACGAAGTAGGCGATCTCCTTGCCCTTACAAACTCTGTGGTTCAACTCCACAATCTTGACGGAGGCTCCCAAGTGACACCTAACCAATCTAGGAGATACCACTCTCCAAAAGGTAATAGATGGTGTGTTGATGATGAACTCCTTGCTCTTGTGCTTCAAATGATAGTCTCCCCAACACTCAACTCTCTCTCATAGGATTAGATTTGGTAGAAAGATGATTTGAGTGGAAAGCAACTTGGGGAAGGCTAGAGATCAAGATTTATGTGGTTGGAATGGAATATCTTGACCTCAACACAAGTGTAGGTGGTTCTCTCTCAGAAAATGTATGTTGGAAGTGTAGGCATGTTATGATGGCTCTCTCCACGAATTAAGAGTGGGTGGGGGGGTATATATAGCCTCCACACAAAATCTAACCGTTACACACAAATCACCAAACTCGGTGGGACCGAACTATAAAACTCGGTCGGACCGATTTGGTTCATAATGTGACCGTTAGGATTTTCGGTGGGACCAACAAGTCAACTCGGTGGGACCGATTTCATTAGGGTTAGGGCATAACGTAATCTCGTGAGACCGATTACACAAACTCGGTGGGACCGATTTTGGTAATAAGCTAACCAGAGAGTTGGTCAGGCAAACTCGGTGGGACCGATTCGCTCATTTCGGTTGGACCGAAATGTTACGAAAGGGAACAGAGAGTTTGCATTGCGAACTCGGTGAGACCGATCGCATATCTCGGTGAGACCGAGATTATTGCAATAGGCAACAGAGAGTTCGCAATCCCATCTCGGTGATAACGAGATCCCTATCGGTGAGATCGAATTGATTAGGGTTTCTGGCAGTGGCTATGTCAAGAGAACTCGGTGGCGCCGGATAGAAAGTTTCGGTGGGGCCGAGTTTGACTTTTGGTTTGGGACATATGTGGATGTGAGAAAATGGTTGAGGGCTTTGGAGCATATCACTAAGCACTTTGAGCAAGAAACTCATTAAGCAACACCTCATCCCCTCTTAATAGTATTGGCTTTCCTATGGACTCAATGTGATCTTGGATCACTAAAAAGAAAAATGTAGAGTCCTGAGCTTTGAGCTTGATCCAATCCTTTGTCCTTATCATCTCGAGGGGGTTCCACATCCTCTAGTCCATGCCACTCCATTGTTGAACTTATCTAAAGCATACTAAATGAAAAGCATTAGTCCAACAAGAGATATGTTGACATTAATTACCAAAATCACCCAGGGAGCACTTGTGCTTTCAATCTCCTCCTTTTTGGTAATTGATGACAACATACATCAAAGCTTTAGATAAAGTATAGAGAATAACAAGTAAAGCTTTGGAAAGACATGTAACATGCATAGCCTCCCCCTACATGTATGCAATCATGTAAATATGGAATATAGGAGCATGTGAATGCATAAGCATGACAGAGTAAGCAATGTGTTACATGTATCTTGGCTATATGCATCAGAGCAAATGATGTGAGTATAGGAAATATACCTTCATGCTCATGAGTCCTTCTTGCAAACAATATGTACATCAGCAAGAAATCCTCATGCACATGACTGTGATGCATATACTTACCTTGTGGTCTTGAGTTGGCTTAGGAAGGAATGAACCTGAGTAAACAAGGTTAGATAACACAGATACATCTACTAGCCAGAGCAAACAAAAGAAACCACAAGAGTACCAAGACTGGGACGACATGTAGAGAGTGAGTACGGAGTACTCTATTGGATATAGACATGTCCCCAAAGGTAAAGATATGCAATGAATTCAAAGATTTCCTTCCCTTAGATGTCTTGCTCCCCCTAAATCTTGCATGGGGTACTGGGAGAAGATAGGGAACAGAAAACCAGAGCAAATGCAAACAACCAAATATGAACATGTCTTTCCCCTCTTAAAGACATGTGACTTCTCTCCTCTTGAACACCAAGCATCTGGGGCCTTTGATGTGATTCCTCTTTCCCCCTGTTGAAGAACTCTCTCCCCCTGTTAAAGTGATTAAGCTTTGATGTGATCTCTCTCTCCCCCTTTGACATCAATTTCCAAGAAGGGATCTTCTAGAGTGAGAGTCAAAATAGGTTTGGTCCTTGAGACACAGAGGAAAGCAGCATAGAGAAGATGATGCTGGTAGAGGACAAGAATCATCGAGTGGAGCTGGAGCAAAAATGCAGGATCAAGTGGCAAGTTGTCTTTTCTGCAGTGAAATCGGTGGCACCGAGTTGTGTGCTTCGGTTGCACCGAAAGGATTCAGTTGGACCGAAAGCAACAGACCGGTGGGACCGAGTTCATTACAGAGAAAACACTTGTCACCTCAGCTCACTAGGCAAATAAGATCTCACAAGGATTTGCGAGGAATTGGATGCAGAGAATGCAAAACAAAGAAAAGAAAGAAAGTCTAGATGAAGTTTTTTTTTAAAGGGGAAACAAATATGCATGAGACAAATGCAAGCGCACAGAGAAACACAAGAGAACTTCATCTAGAATTGGTCGGCGACAAAGTCACCTATGTTAGAGTATATTGACTTAGGAGTCAAGTGAGGGCACTTGATCATAGGTCATACTCATCGTTTAAGCTCAAAATGGGGTTACCATTTTTCGTTTAAGCATCTTGATGTATTCACATCTTGTTGAGTTGCTTTGACCCATGACTTGGAGTAAAGCTTCTCCAAGATGGAATAACATACCTTGGGTGGTGGTGTTGATCTTGGTCATGTAGTTGAACTTGTGTGGGTTGCTCAAGGTTGATGTAGCCCATCAAGAGTTGGGAGCACCACTTGGAATTCGAGTTCATCTACCTACATGGGTTAGTTTTGCAAGGAAGAGCAATTGTGTATCCAAAATGACAATCATAAAACTTGATATAGAATTTGTCAAAGGATATGTTTGAAGAGTTTCATGCTTCCTTGTTTTCAACCACCATTGTGTAGAGACTTGGTGATGTAGAGATTGCTCAAGATGTGAGTGAGTTGCAATCCCATGGATTTAGATTCATCCAGGTACCTACAAGGGTTAGATAGCATGCAAGGGTGCAAGTATATCCAAGACATATAAATAGCGTCATGGAACATGTTTCACATATATCCCATAATCTTTAAGAGTTTGGGTCATCCAAAGTAATTGAGCACAACATGAACCAGCGGCAATGTATTCCGCTTCGGCGGTGGATAAGGATACCGAGTTTTGTTCCTTGGAGGACCAAGACACAAGAGATCTACCAAGAAATTGACAAGTACCCGAAGTGGACTTTCTATCAACCTTGTCTCCGGCATAGTCCGAATCGGAGTAGTCGACAGGATCAAAAGAAGACCTCTTAGGATGCCAAATGCCAAAATTTGGTGTACGTATTAAGTATCTCACTATCCTTTTCACAGCCTTAAGATGAAATTCTTTAGGGGCCGCTTGATACCGTGCACACATGCACACACTTAGCATAATATCGGGATGAGAGGCACATAGATATAACAATGAACCAATCATAGAGCGGTAAACTTTTTGATCAACCGGTTCACCATCTTTGGTTAAATCAAGATGTCCACTAGTAGGCATGGGTGTATTCATACCTTTGCATTCTTGCATATTGAACTTCTTGAATAAGTCCTTGGTGTACTTTGTTTGAGAAACAAAGGTACCTTCCTTAGTTTCCTTGATTTTCAAACCAAGAAAGAATTTGAGTTCACTCATCATAGACATCTCAAACTTCTCCGACATTAGCTTTCCAAACTTCTCACTAAAATGAGGGTTAGTCGAACCAAATATAATATCATCAACATAAATTTGGCACACAAATAGTTCTCCATTAACCTTTCTAGTAAAAAGAGTAGAATCTATTTTTTCCAATTTCAAAGCCTTTTTCAATAAGGAACTTCGTCAAGCATTTATACCACGCTCTAGGAGCTTGTTTGAGACCATACAGAGCTTTGTGAAGTTTGTAAACATGATTAGGTTTCTTAGGATTGACAAAGTCGGGAGGTTGCTTAACATAAACTTCCTCCTCAATCTCACCATTTAGAAAAGCACTTTTAATGTCCATTTGGTACAAGGTGATATCATGGTGATTAGCATAAGCAAGTAAGATGCGAATGGACTCAAGTCTAGCAACGGGGGCATATGTCTCACCATAGTACATACCTTCGACTTGAGTGTAGCCTTGGGCGACGAGACGTGCTTTGTTGCGAACTACTTGTCCATCTTCATCTTGCTTGTTGCGAAACACCCATTTGGTACCAATGATGTTGTGGTTGTTGTCGGGTTTCACAACCAATGTCCACACTTGGTTTCTCTCAAAGTTGTGTAGCTCTTCATGCATGGTGTTTATCCAATCCAGATCTTCCAATGCTTCTTCAACCTTCATAGGTTCAATGCTGGAGATGAATGAATAATGTTCAAAAATTAGCCAAACGAGTTTTAGAGCGAGTGATTCTCCCGGTTTGGATATCATTGTAGATTTGCTCGACGGGATGGTCTTTGGCGACTCTTGCTCGAACTCGTGGAACCTTTTGCTTTGGTCGGGGTGGAACATCTTCTTCATCTTGTCCTTCTTCTTGGCCTTCTTCATTGTTGACGTTGTCATTCTCTTGTCGTGGTGGAGAGGGAGGTTGATGAGGTTCATCTTGGTGTACTTCCTCGTTTTCTTCATCTTGGTGTGTCCCACTTGTGGATGCTTCCATGTCGAATCTTGGTTCACCCTGTCGTGAGGTGGAAGCTTCCACTTGGACGGACGAGGTACTCTCCTTCAGCTCCGTTGGACGGATCTTGCCAATAGACAAGTCTTGGATTGCTTCCGAAGGGTCTTTGTCTCCTACATCAATTGGCAATTGCTCTACTTGCGAGCTGTTAGATTCGTCAAACTTCACATCTACCGTCTCTTCAACCTTTCTGGTGAAAATGTTGTAGACACGGTAAGTGTGAGAGTTTGAGCCATAACCAAGTAGGAAACCTTCATGAGATTTAGGAGCAAATTTAGAACGACGATGCTTATCAAGAATGTAGCACTTTGAGCCGAATACTCGAAAGTATCCAACTTGGGGTTTGTTACCAGTGAGGAGCTCGTATGTCGTCTTGCCGAGTAGCTTGTGAAGATACAAGCGATTTGTTGCATGACAAGCTGTCTCAACCGCTTCCGCCCAAAAGTGTTTTGGAGTTTTGTACTCATCAAGCATCGTTCTTGCCATCTCAATAAGAGTCCGGTTCTTCCTCTCAACAACTCCATTTTGTTGAGGCGTGTATGTAGCCGAGAACTTGTGTGAAATCCCTTCTTCGTCAAGAAAAGTATCCACATTTGCGTTCTTGAACTCCGTTCTGTTGTTGCTCCGAACCTTCTTGATCTTCACTTCAAATTGATTTTGGGCCTTCCTAGCGAAGTTTTTGAAGATCTTTTGGACCTGCGATTTATCATCAAGAAAGAACACCCGCATAAATCTTGAAAAATCATCGACTATGTCTAGACCAAATGAGTTACCACCGAGACTCTTGTAGGCATTGGGACCAAAGAGATCCATGTGAAGTAGCTCGAGCGGTCTTCTCGTGGTCATGATGTTCTTCACGGGGTGACTTCCTCCAACTTGTTTTCCTGCTTGACAAGCACTACAAAGTCTATCCTTGTCAAATATAACATCTTTTACTCCAAGGATATGATCACCTTTAATAAGCTTATCGAGATTTTGCATGCCCACATGACCTAACCTTCTATGCCACAACCAGCCTTTAGAAGATTTAGCAATTAAGCAAGTTCTAGGTTGAGCCTTTTTAGTAAAATCAACAATGTAAAGATCACCTCTACGTATACCGGTAAAGACCATTTTATGATTATCTCTACGAAACACTTGGCAATCTACTTCAGTAAATAGGACATTGAAACCGAAATCAGCAAGTCTAGATACTGAAAGTAAATTGTACCCAAGAGATTCAACGAGCATGACATTTTGTATGGAGCTATCATGTGAGATGGCCACCTTACCGAGGCCAGCCACCTTACCCTTCAAGTTATCTCCAAAAGTGACATACTGTCGAGGGTTGTCGTTTTCAGCAAGCTCACGAAACATATCTTTGTCTCCAGTCATATGATCAGTACATCCACTATCAAGGACCCATTCCTTTCCTCCAGCCATGTAGCCGCGAAGATTAGCCATAAGACCAAAGTGTCTCATCGCATCATCAAGATCATAGTCACTTCATCATCCTCATCATAGTATCCATGTTCAACATCGTCTTGTATTTGATCAATTCCTAGAGAGGGTAATTCATTAGATAAATGATCATCACAATGGTCATCTTTATGAATTCTAATAGCTTCGGAGATGATATTGCTAATGATTCCAATATCTCCTTTGGCACGCATGAGATTGGTAAGCTCAAATAGATAATCACCAAACTTAGGATCACTGGAATTCATCTTACTCAAGGCAATAGACTTATGGAGAATTTCGTCTAAGTTTTGCAAGGAATAGTTTGGAAATCTTTCCTCAAGAAATCTCCATATAGTGTAGGCACAATCAAGAGTAGGCAAACATCCAATCAAGTTTCTAGGCAAGCCTCTAGTGATAAGATTAACAGTTCTAAGGTTGTGGATCATGTCAATAGACTCATCAAGGGTAGGATGCAAAGGATCAACATGAGGTGCACAAGGGCTAGTAATGTACTTGTTCCAATGATATTCATTGAAAATCTCAAGAATCTCATTTTTTCACTCATGAAAGAACTCTCCATCAAGAATAGGTACTCTACGTCTAAGACTCCCCAACGTAGACTCATCCATCTTCCTCCAATGGTGATTAAACCAAAGCAATGGAGACCAAAGCTCTGATGCCAATTGAAAGGATCGAGAAGAAGTGTCTAGAGGGGGGTGAATAGACCCTTAGCAAGAAAGTGGCTGTTTTTAATTTCTTTAAGTTGAAGTGGAGTTTTAGCACATGTTTAAATACTCACAATACATATCAAGCAAGCATGATAAGAGTATATGAGCAGCGGAAAGTAAAACATGCAAATTGCAAGAATGTAAAGGGATGGGATTGGAGTGTGCAAACGCAGTTGAAGACTCAGAGATTTTTTATCCGTGGTTCCGATAGGTGGTGCTATCGTACATCCACGTTGATGGAGACTTCAACCCATGAAGGGTAACGGTTGCGCGAGTCCACGGAGGGCTCCACCCGCGAAGGGTCCACGAAGAAGCAACCTTGTCTATCCCACCATGGTCGTCGCCCACGAAGGACTTGCCTCACTAGGGTAGATCTTCACGAAGTAGGCGATCTCCTTGCCCTTACAAACTCCTTGGTTCAACTCCACAATCTTGACGGAGGCTCCCAAGTGACACCTAACCAATCTAGGAGACACCACTCTCCAAAAGGTAATAGATGGTGTGTTGATGATGAACTCCTTGCTCTTGTGCTTCAAATGATAGTCTTCCCAACACTCAACTCTCTCTCTCTCATAGGATTGGATTTGGTAGAAAGATGATTTGAGTGGAAATCAACTTGGGGAAGGCTAGAGATCAAGATTTATGTGGTTGGAATGGAATATCTTGACCTCAACACAAGTGTAGGTGGTTCTCTCTCGGAAAATGTATGTTGGAAGTGTAGGCATGTTATGATGGCTCTCTCCATGAATGAAGAGTGGGTGGAGGGGTATATATAGCCTCCACACAAAATCTAACCGTTACACACAAATCACCAAACTCGGTGGGACCAACTATAAAACTCGGTCGGACCGATTTGGTTCATAATGTGACCGTTAGGATTTTCGGTGGGACCAACAAGTCAACTCGGTGGGACCGATTTCATTAGGGTTAGGGCATAACGTAATCTCGGTGAGACCGATTACACAAACTCGGTGGGACCGATTTTGGTAATAAGCTAACCAGAGAGTTGGTCTGGCAAACTCGGTGGGACCGATTCGCTCATCTCGGTTGGACTGAAACGTTACGAAAGGGAGACAGAGAGTTTGCATTGCGAACTCGGTGGGACCGATCGCATATCTCGGTGAGACCGAGATTATTGCAATAGGCAACAGAGAGTTTGCAATCCCATCTCAGTGATACCGAGATCCCTATCGGTGAGACCGAATTGATTAGGGTTTCTGGCAGTGGCTATGTCAAGAGAACTCGGTGGCGCCGGATAGAAAGTTTCGGTGGGGCTGAGTTTGACTTTTGGTTTGGCACATATGTGGATGTGAGAAAATTGTTGAGGGCTTTGGAGCATATCACTAGGCACTTTGAGCAAGAAACTCATTAAGCAACACATCCCCTCTTAATAGTATTGGCTTTCCTATGGACTCAATGTGATCTTGGATCACTAAAGAGAAAAATGTAGAGTCCTGAGCTTTGAGCTTGAGCCAATCCTTTGTCCTTATCATCTCGAGGGGGTTCCACATCCTCTAGTCCATGCCACTCCATTGTTGAACTTATCTGAAGCATACTAAATGAAAGCATTAGTCCAACAAGAGATATGTTGACATTAATTACCAAAATCACCCAGGGAGCACTTGTGCTTTCACATATGGATCATATAATTTGTCGCCAAAAATCCAAGCCATTCAACTTGAGCAGCAACTGCATCCGTTAATTTACCTAGCATCCATACAGATACACTACATAAATGTCTCAACAGGCTTGCAGTACTAATTTAGACAAAAATCATGAGAAGAGTTGCATCCAAGCACATATAGAACACTTCACCTTAGTTTACTACTGTAGAGTCTAACCAAGTTGCTAGCAGCTCATGGTTAGGCACACACTTTAGGGTGAAAATCAGCTTTCACAATATTCAGACATTCGATGTCATCACAAATTCGCATAAAATACTGAGGGTCCTTTACTCTAATTTCTTCCTAACAACTTTGGCATTTTACCTCCTCATCACCTAGACTCTAATCTAATACAATGTTTCCACAAGGAACAATATGGAGGGGCCTTTCCTCTAATTTCTTCCTGAATTTGGCACTTACCACCTCATCACATAGCTTCTGATCTAATACAACTTTATCACATGGAATACATCCACGGTTCATACTTTATAGCAATGAATTACGAGTACACTTGGCAATTGAGTTTCAGTTGAAGTGCCTTGGAATATCTTAAATATCTACCTCATAAAAGCTAATTTGTACAGTGAAATTAAGTAGTTGTAGGAGTACTATATCAACTATCTGCTGCTGCAATACAGAACAGGCCTATAGCTAAATATGACCATCGCATCACTGATATCATAGACATGATCAAACAACATATAGTAACAAACTCCGCTGATTCATGTACTTTTCATCACTAGAGAGTTTTTTAAAGTTAGTGCAGCAGAGATTTCATTTTTAGGCTTTCAGATACCATGTGATGCTTGCACAATGAGGGGAAAGGGATTTCCTCCCAATTGGATTAAACAGGTTATGAAATATGTCCAGGGAGAGCAAGTATGCATTAAAGACATTTTACATGAGAAAAAGTGAGGATGAGTTGACAAATTACCATAGTCCGTAATCCTCAATGTTATTTCCTTCAGTTTCGACTCTTGCATTCCGTTCGTGAAGAGCTAAAAAGCATCAAGTGAAGATCAGCAGGCTGACTATTCAAGATGGACTTCAGAAGGTCTGACAATTACCTTGTAGAAGTAGGGGCTTTTCGAAGCAAGTAACAAGGAGCTAACATGAATATGCTTTACTCTTAGACAAGTTGTATCAGTGGCATCACCTACGAAATAGTGAAATACCAAGATCAGAGAAACAAAAAAGATCATTCTTTCTCATATAACCATTTTAGTGCTTGTGAGAAATTGATATATAAATATAACAGAAAAGCTACAAGCTTAAAGCCATCACTAAAAGGAATGGTTGAACTTGCAGTTGTTTGTGACAAACTGATATATACAATAGAAAGGCTAAAAGCTCAAAGTAGTCACTATAAAGAACGGTTTAAATTGGAGCTGATGGTGGCAAATTGATATATACAACAGAAAGGTTAAAGTTTAAGACCGTCACTAAAAGGAACGGTTGAAGTTGCAGCTGCCGTACCATGATCAGGACTGATGCACGGAGCATTTACATCTGTTGGTCCAACCTCAGCTTCAGAGCTGCGAGGTACAGATTCTGCACATGGAAATGACAAAAGAAAAGTTGCTTCGTCAGGAATCACAGTGGCTACATAGATTTAACTAAACACATCAAATGATTACATAGATTTAATATTTTAGGTGTTACTATGAGAACCTCTGAGACAAGATTTTTATCAAAACCTCAAAAGACTACTTCCCCTAGATATGATTCATGGTTCAGAAATTAAATGCATAACCAAATGGCATGGTAAAACATTACAGTACGAGGTTCAACTCAAACAGGATGACCAACAAATATTAGCACGCCAGGGACAAAATGATATTTTATTACAAGTGATGAACCTCAAACAAAAGGACCAAAACACCTAAATAGGCATTAGTTGAGTTGTTAAGGGGAGTTCATTTTGTTCTCTCTCCAGAGGTTAATTGCGCCTCGCAATCATCGGCTGCGATCTCAAGGCGTAGAACTCGATCAGAAAACACCACAGCATTGAGCGCAAACTCGAAGTTCGCTGGCGCCAACCCTGGCAGCCTCTCCTCCCCGCCGGCCATTGCCTCCGTCGGCTCCTCCGGGCGTAAAACCCTAGTTTCTCGGAGCGATTTGGGGGAGGGGGCGGGTTTGGTGGTGGTGGATACGACCGTTGCGGAGGCGCCTCCTCGCGTTTTGGAGAAGTCCATGTCGGCGGCCTGATGGGCCGACCGCACGCTTTTGACTGTTAGATTGGGCTTTGATCATGTAATAAGAGCAACTCCAACGCGCCGACCCATTTCGTCCGCGCGTGTTCGTTTGGGTCGAAACAGACACAAAAGTCGGCCCAACGCATCGACTCAAACGAATGCATGCCTTTTTGTCCGCCGGGCGACCCATTCTAGGCCCAAATTTAGGCCTCGCATGCGTCGGCGCGAACACGAGGCGGATGCATGCGACACCCGCCTACTCCTCCCTCCGGCCCGCCGGTCGGTGGCACATAGGCCATTCTCTTCCTCCCATCGACAGCCAGCACACCCGGCCGCCCCACCCCATCGTCGCCGCCACCCAGTTCTGGGGGATGGGGTGGGTTGTTTTTTACCCGGCCCATTGCGTGCAATAGTGATCAAACTAGGGACCTCCTAGTGGAGAACGCGCGTACCTCGCAACTCGAAAGATGAGATTTGGTGGCTATACTTAGAATGCAGTATGTAAGAACTATCAACAAGGAAAGATCTATTTCCTTTTGGGGAATTTCAAACGCAATTTACTTTTAGAAAAGTGAATATTTTTTGACATTTTCAAATTTCTGAACAATTTTTTGAAAGCGTGTTTTTGGAAACATAAAACATTTTTGAATGTTTTTTTAAAAAAGGGATATTTTTGTAAATTTTGACAAATTCAATAATGTTACATTTTTTGAAAACATGGTACTTTTGGGAAAATGGGATCATTTTTTGAAACTCTGAACAAAATTTGAAAAGCCAGATTTTTTTGCATCAATGAATTTTTTTTAAAACTCCAAACAAAATTAGGAAAAGTCAAACATTTTTAAAAAAATTTGGAAACTTTTCTTAATATGTGAATTTTTTTTGAAAATAGGAATATTTGTGAACTTCTGAACAATATTTGAAAAGTGAGAACATTTTATAAATTCCCAGACATTTTTTAAAAAGCAAATATTTTTTGAATTTGTGAACAAAATTTGAAAGCGGGAACATTTTTCGCGTCTCAGAACCATTTTTGAAACTCTGAACAAAGTTTGGAAAAACAAACATATTTTGAAAATCATGAATCTTTAGAATTTGTGAACGAAAATTGAGAACGGTGGTGCACATAGAAAACTGTTTGGCGAAAGGAATACAAGCAAACTCGGATACGATTGGGTGGTGAAGGAAAAGCCTGTTTGGCGCGTGGTGCACGTGCCGGCCCAGTTGGGACTCATGTCGGAAACGGGAAAGGAAAGGAACCATCGCCATATATACCCGGGAAAGCCCCCCGATCTGCTCCCAATCTCAGTCTCAAACATTGCCATCTACTAGTGCGTAGCGACAAGCATC
>NC_057799.1:531765259-531769060 GCF_018294505.1 Triticum aestivum
GGCGGCGGGGATCTCGGCGCTCCATCCCCTCTCGGAGGCCTGCGGTTCCTGGGGCGGCGGCCCCAACCGGAGAGGCGGCGCCGTCGAGCGGTGGGCGGCGTTCGCAGGGGTGCTGGCCAGCGTGCCTGGCCGCGCGGGCGGCGGGTGGTTGGTGGAATCCGGCCGCGGCGCGAAGTTTCTTCGTCAGATCTGGAGGTTCGAAATTCCTCTCCCTGCCACCTCTCTCTCTCGCCGTCGGCGGTGGCTAGTGATTTCCTCTCTGGCCTCGGCGTTGGTGCGTGTTGGTGGCCAGCTAGGGGACCGGGGGAAACCTTGGCCGGTCCGGCCGGTCCAGCGGCGGCAACGCCCAAGGGCGCTGCTTTCCTCCATGGGGGCGCAGCCGAGGTCCCCTGTTTTCCACCCCGACCCACCTTGCCCGGGTGAAAACCGTATATCCTCTCGGATTTGGCGGCGGTGGCGCCTTGCGCGTCGTGACCTTGCTGGAGGCGCCGTTAGGGAGGCGGGATGCGGTCGGGAGGCGCTGCGGGTGAGGGATTGAGCTGCCCCCTTTTCAGCGTCCGATTCCACGAAGCTTATCTCCACCTAGTTGGGCTTGGACCGCGGCGGAGCGGCCGGCTAGGGATATCCCAAATCGAAGTGGCCGCACTATGTCCACCTTTCGTTGTGAGGGCGGCATTCTTCTGGCTCTAGGGTGAGCTTCTCGAAATCCCGACGGTGCGGCGCCTACGAGCCATGGCGAGGGGTAGGGTCCCTCTTCGGTGATAGAGATGGAAGATGTTCTTCCCCTTCTTCTCTAGGTGTGCCTGGAGCATGGCCATCTTCGAAGGTCGGCTATGTCTTGCTCTGCTTTAATACATATGATCCTAGTGTGGAGTGCTCGGCCTCTGCATACTGTATTCTTAATTTCCTTTTCATTAGCTGCTTGTGGAGGTTGTAGTAGTGTTTCAGTCCAGTGTTCCCCATTGTATCGTTCTGACCGCTGTAATTTGGTTGTTTGCTGTAACTCCTGGCCGGTTGATGGCTTTGTTAATTCAAAACCGGGCTCTTTCGCGAGCCTTCGTTCTAAAAAAAAACTAGTGCGTAGCGACACAAAGCAGCCGCCGGCCGCTCCATTCCCTCAACAAACAAACAGGAAAACAAAAGCAGCGGCCGGCTCGATGGCAGAAGAGGATTGGATTCCAATCGGGATGGAACAGGAAGCCGCAGACAGAAGAGGAACTTCTAGTCGAGATGCAACAGGATGTGTTCCCGTTCCAGCCGCGGACAGCAGAGGATTTTCTGATGGAGCTGCAACAAGCGTTCGAGCAGCGGGCAGAAGAGGATTTTCCAATCGTGAAGCAACAGGACGAGCGCCCATTCGAGTTCGAGCTCATGCCGATGGAGGAGCTGCCGGAGCTGCTGCCGCAGGACCAGTTCGATTCTTACCTGGAGCACATGATGGAGGGGCTACCCCAGGATGTTATCGACAGTTTGCAGCAGGAATTCCCAGCGCTCTTCCGCCAGGCCGCGGTGGAAATTCCCCCGTGTCAGCGGGCGGATCCCGCGGAGGAGCCATGCCCGCTAATCTAGGGTTCTTGTAATTTGTTAATTAGTTGGCTCGCTAGCCTTGTGATAAAATCGATTTGTTTTGTTGCTTCTATAGCTCGTGTGTGCTCTGGGCTCGGATTGATTGTCTTTGCGAGTGTCTGGCGAGTTTCTTTCTATTTCACCATCGGATCCATGACAAGCAAATGTACTGTCTGCTTTGTACACAAGTTGATTAGGCACCGCGTGTTGAAATCTTGGCCCTTCTTGTTAGGTGTAACTCACTCCTAAGAGAATCTATGGCGGGGCTCCCCAACCACCATCACCCCATATACGGACGGCCTGGTTATTGATCGATCAAAAAACCAACCCAGATGGGTTCCTCATACCGAGATGAATATATATGAGAGGTTCGAGAGCGTCCGTCACGTCAAACTGATAGCAAGGACTCACACGCAAACACTAAAAAAACCATCGGTCCGACGGACGTCTCCTTCGATTTTCGATGAGGGATGTGAGGACGCATTCATGGCGCGTGGTGTCGCTCCAGCGCCACCCGAGGGGCCAGGTCTGCCTATTTAAGCCGGACGGCAACCCCAAACCCTAGCCGCATCCCATTTCCCTTCCCTCCGCGTGCCACTAACCCATCCACTCATAGCTTCTCGTCCGTAGCTCTGGCCCGACAGCAGATAACCACCTACGTTGTGCTCACTATGGAGCGCCCGCTGCAGATCCGGGCACAACACGCCACTTGGATTGCAGTTGCTTGGCTCTGGACTCTCTAAGGAGGGGCAAGCGTCGAACACAGCGATGGAGGAGGAGAAATCCGGCTGCCCATGTCGGATTTGGCATGGGTGATGTCTACTACGCAACTTTATTCTTGTAGACTTTGTTAGGCCTTCAAGCACAGAGTTTTGTAGGACACTAGCAAATTTATCTCAAGTGAATGACCTAAAATTTGTCACTCCGTGGTAGGTGTAGGATGAAGATGATTCTGTCGCAGACAACCCTGCAATCAAATTTTTTGAATTTCAAAAGCATTATTTTAAATACAGAGTTATATGTGCAATGCAAACATTTTCCAAATTTGTGACCAAATTTTAAGAAAAAACTGACACATTTTCAAAAAACTGGAACATTTTCTGAAAATCAGGAACTTTAATTTTTAAATTCCAAAACAAAATTTGAAACCGCAAACATATTTTGAAACTCAGAAACAGAATTTGAAGACATTTTTTTTTTGAAATTTTTGAACAAAATTTTGAAACTACTGAAAAAAAAGAAGCATGGATATTTCTTGAAATTTGTGAACAACTTTTGAAATGGAAAGATTTTTGAAACCCTGAACATTTTTTGAAATGTTGTGAAAATTTATACAACAGAATTCAGAATTTTTTCAAATTACCGAATGTTTTTGGAAAATGCAAACATTTTTCGAATTTGTGAACAATTTTATAAATGCAACCATTTTCTAATTTTGAATGTTTGTTTAAAAGACGAACATTTTTTGAAATTTGTGAATAAATTTCAAAAATAGGAACAATTTTGCGTGATCACGAACATATTTTGAATTTTTAGAATAAAATTTTAAAATCCAAACAAATTTGGAAACGTGGTCAATTTTTTAATACGTAAACAAACAATTGAAAATAAGAACATTTTTAAAATTTGTGAACAATTTTATTTGGTGGTGGTAATCTGTGTATTAGGATTCTGCTACTTCCGTGACATTGCGGTGATCAATCAAATTTGTTTTTTTTTTTGAAAATGAGGATTACCCCCAGCCTCTGCATCAAAATGATGCATACAGCCATCTTTATTAATTTATTCATCAAAGACTGACAAAATAAATACAAAGATCAATCCAAAGCCATTTTCGAGGTGAACAAAGTCGCTACACCTACAAGCATAAAGATGCGCCCTGACCGCATCAACAGACACCATCTAATCCAGTGGTCTCAAAAGCCGCCCGCCTGGCAGGTTGAGAGTACCAACCGGTATAGGCGCCCCTCAACGTGCACCGCATGTGCACGCTCTAGGGTCCGCCACCGCCATCTTCCACAGCCACATCTTCAGGAGAATCCTTGCATAGATCTTGCCAGGCTCATCTGTCGTCGACGTCACCACGACGCCAGACAACGCCACCACCCTGCGCGCGTCCATCAACAGATGTCCATCGCCAGGACTCCGCCGCACCACGCCACCGAGACCCGTCGTCGTTGACACGGTAGATGCCCCACCGCACCACTTGCGGCACCACGAACCATCTGTGCTCAC
>NC_057799.1:531769348-531805842 GCF_018294505.1 Triticum aestivum
GGCAATCAGCGATACGATCGCACGTACAAGCATACTTGGCCCCCCCTATCTCAGGTTCTGTACGTGTATTTAGGTAAAGGAGGAAAAATCCCATAGTAAAAGAGCCCACTAGCGGCCATATGGGCAATGTAGCCTCCGATCTAATCTCCTGAGATACTGCTTAAAAAAACTAATCTCCTGAGATGCCTCTTTCATCCGTGATTGGTGTGTAGTTGATGGGATTAGAAGCGGCTGCGGCTGCGGCTGCCGTGCGCCCTTGCCACCGTCTGCCTCTGATCTCCTTGCCCTACTACTCACTATCTGATTCATACGACGAATTAGCAGGTTAACATATCACACTACTAATCTCTCTCAACTCTCATCTCGTATCAGTGTTGAAATTTGAAACTATACATAGATTTTAGTTTCTTTTTAGATTTGAGATGCTACCAAGAATTCATATTGTGTAAGTATCCCACAAATTATCGTGATCCAAATTATCTTGTATCGGTTCCTATTTGTGATGCGAAAATTTTCTATGTCAACCGTATATAGTATAGCTAATTATGAAACTGAAATTGCTCAATTATGAAGAGAAAAAGCCCTGCCAAACACCATTAAAATTAATTTGGTTTCCAAGCTGGTTCCTTCTGAAATTGAAATTCCTCAACTATGAAGAGAAAATAACCTGCTGCCAAACACCTTTAAGATCAATTATTTTCTAAGCTGGTTGCTTCGAATTCTCAACTTACTAAAATTGTTAAGGAGGCTGTTGTGCAAGTTATCAACCTTGCTCTCTGTAATTATCTTTTGCACTAGATTTTTTTTTCTACTTTGCTTGCCCCCCCTATACCCAAATCCTGGCTCCGCCCCTGGACGACGTCATGCCGCCGCCGTCCATTCACGTGGAACTAGGATTTTCACCCGGGCACATACGGAGTAGGGAGTGGGGGGAGTTGACCTCGCCGTCGCCACCAAGGAGGGAAATGACGCCCAAAGCGTCATCGACAACTGACAACGTGGCCGCCACCGTCGGCCAGAGGTTTCCCCCGGACAAGCTACCACCCCGGCACCCACCGGGCCAGCCACGAACATCTCCGCCGGAGATCAGCACAAGCCGATGGGGAGAGCCGCGTGCGCGGTTCCTAATCAAATTTGTTTTGTTGCAGCTACAGCTTATTAATGTGTGAATTGGTCATCTTTGCGTTTTTGACAAGTTTCTTCGTATTTCACCACCAGATGTTCTCACAAGGTGATTAGGAACCGCGCACGTGCCAAAAATTTCGTGTTATTTACCTCGGTGTAATCATCGTCGCTCACTCGCCTATACGGGGAAGTAACCCTTTTCTGATCAAAGAAGAGTAAATCGTTTGCAAGCATTGCTCGAACAAGAGTACTCCAACCTCATTAGATATTAGGAATCTCCAACATTGACCTCAAACCAGACAGCGGCCCAAATCGGTGGAGATAAATCTACGAACATTGATCCGGAAGCTAGCCATCCAACCGTAACCGCATACAATTCAAACCAAAATTGAATAAACTAGACATATTGTATCAAACACAACGAGTTTCAATAAAGTTCAAAAATAATTTACATAAAACAGCTGATATTTCGACCGTTTAACTAAGAACCAGAAGAAAAAAAAATCTAGGAGGCTAACTTATAGCGGACGACAACCTCGTACGCTTGGCTGCCCTGCCCAGCCGCACTGTCGCCGTCGTCCATGTCGTCATCGTCATCATCATCCGTCCAACGACGAAAGGTGCGGCGCCGCCGCGACACCCCTGTCCGGCCGCCGCCTGGTGCTCGCGGAGGAGCCGGTCCGCTTCGTCCAGCGCGGTGTGGAGGGCTACCGCATCCAATGCCGACGACGCCTGCGGTGCCCTGGTGGTGATCTTGGGGAAGACATGACACCGCCACAACCAGCGATCATTTAGATTGGGTTGAAATAGTCTCATCCACTTTTGTTTAGTTGAAATGTGTAAAAAGAAAATATAATGAATTTGTTCGGATTTAAATGAAAACCACTGGATTTGCATAAAAATGTCATATTTGTTCAAATCACATTTGAAATGTATGCGGTCACGGATGAATGGCCTGCTTCTGTATCCCTGTCTGTGTACGCGTCCGCATGCGTCCACGGACGAATATAATGTCCGTTTTAAGGATCCGCGCCCACGTACATGTCCGAGTGCATATAGTGTATGTTTTAGGGATGCCCTCACATGTTGTTAACTGCTTCAAATGGGAAAGGAAAAAGTTCAAAATAAATCTTAAACTTATAGACGAAAGCCAAATCAAACCCTTAACTTTCAACCCAGAAATTTGCACACTAAACTCTCTAATCCCGGTCGAATCCAGGATTGCTGACTGTGGTCACTACTGGGCCGGCCCAATAGATGCGAAGCGATTTTATTTTGTAAGACGCGAAATAAAAATACCAATTTATTTTTGGAGGATTCATACTTGCGACCTTGAACTGCGGAACACCTGCCGCTAGGCACTAGAAGCATTACGTGTTACTGCGATAACAAGAGGTCCGAATAATTTAACCACATAGCGCAGGTCAAGATTTGCCTTTCTCATAAATTTGTGGAATCTCCTAAAAATTTTAAAGTGCAAACACTTTTTGAATATTCTGAATACTTTTTTAAAACATGATTTTTTTTAAACACAATCAATTTTTGAAAAGAAAACACTATTTGAAACATAAACATTTTTTGAAAAAATGGGAGCAAATATTGGAATCTGAGCAAAAAAAATTAAAATATTTAAACAATGTAAAAAATATTCATATAGTTTTACAAAATGTAAAACGTGTATTTGGCAAAATGTTGCCGTGACACATTTTTCAAAAAATATTTTTGGAATTTCGTAAATTATTTGTGTTTGAAAATATTTATTTGGTATTTCAAAATTGTTCCCATTTTTCTCAGGAAATGTTTCGAAAGTTTTAAAAAAATGCTTTCCTATATGAACACTCCTTTTGTTCTTATACACGACACGCGACATATTATCACTAGTAGCCTTCAGGACGATTCGGTAGGTGTGGGCATTGTGTGTGCGAGGTCTTTAGTTCGAGTACTATAAAGTACAAAGTTGAGTCACTTATTTTGGGATGGAAAAAGTATAAAATAAGTGGGCCAACCACTCAACAATTCTTGCCACGTCAGCAAATACCAGCTAAAAGCCCTCAAGGTTCAAAGTAGACCGGGATCAGATAGTTCGGTGTGCTAATTTTTGGGATTATAAGTTCAGGGTTCGATTTACCGTTCGTCTACAAGTTTAAGGTTTGTTTTGGACTTTTTCCAATGGAAAACCAAATAGTATTGCGTACATGCCCAATAATTGAATTAATTATAGTATTTTCATATGTGTACAAGCGTCCGACAAAACAAGCACGAAAAACTCATACTAGTACTAGCAATCAGCACGTCTTGCAGCAACAGAGCTGCTCTGCGTGCTCAGCTTAACTGGAATCCGATCAGACCAGCATGGCTCCAATGATGGAGAGCAGCATCACGGACACAGACGCAGTGTCCCTCCTCCAGGCAGAGCTGGGCACCACCTGCGGCCTCGTCTGCCCCTGGGTCTGGCTAGTCGGCGGCATCGTCAGGGTGGTCTCAGACGGTGGTTCCGGCGCCTCCGGCGTCATTGGCGCTGCAAATTCGACAAGATCATCCACGGCAATTCATCAGTGAAAATCAATCGCAGCAAAAAGAAAAGCCAGAGCCATCGACTGGCAGAGGAAGTTAACTGTTAAGTGTTAAGCGAGGTTCTTACGCAGCGGGGGCATGGCAGGAGAGACTGCGACGGGGCCAGGAGCTGGGAGCTGAGCCGACGTATCTGCAGTTCATACCCAAAATCCCAAATGAGAAATGGAAACTTCACGCTGAACAGTTCGGTTCTCGGAATCCCGTGGTCGTGGGTGCTTTCGGGGCAGGATGTGGGTACCTTTGCACTGGAGCGGGACGGACATGGAGTTGCAGGCCTTGGGCAGCGTGACGGCGAGGGTCCGGTTGATCGGCAGGCCGAGCGGCACGTTGCCGGTCAGGATGAGGCAGGCGCAGCTGGTGCTCGTGGTCACCACCGCCGACAGGGACCGGCAGCAGTCCGCCGTCGGCGACGACCCCCCGCCGTTGGTGCTGTTGGTGAGGAAGCTGAGGCACGGCGTGAAGCTGGTGATGAGCGACGCCGTGCACGACGTCGCCACGCCCTGCCCGAGTACTGGCGCCGGCGCGGCCAGGGCGAGGAACACGGTAGCAGCCAAGGCGAGCGCCCTGAGGTCCATCGTGATCTCTATAGCTGCCTATCTGATACTTGTCACGACTTAGCACAAGCCCGCGCGATTATTTGGAGGGGAAGAAGTTGGAGTGCCAATGGATGGATGGATGGATGGATGCATCGTCGTTGCGTGCGTTTATATAGTGTTGGAACTGGAGTCGTCTTGGTAGATCAGAGGTTGGTTTGTGGCAGTGTAACCACCATAACTAATTTTTCTTATACTACTATGTATATGTATGTTGACGTGTTGAGAGTTGGAAACTTAGGATTGTATGGTAGTCAGTTGACGTGTTGAGAGTTGGGTTAACTACCATAACCAATCATCAATTGATCATAGGGCTGGCACAAGGTGAACTATGACTTGTCTTTTCCATCTAAAACAAATACAAATGTAAGAGGTCAAAAAGATTACATCAAGTCGTACAACTAGTGTAAGGACGCGTCTGGTAGAGTGCATTAGACTCAGCCAGGCCCGCTGGATGCAATTTTGGACAGTTTGGTTGCATGAATTGCACCGTAATCTTGGCCCACACAAACCTTAGAGCATATTTGGGCTAGCTCTCGAGGAACGTTCAAATGGGCCATTTTTTCAGAGTCAGGCTCGAGCGATGCAACTCAAGGCACGTGGGTGGAGGCGGTTGCAAGCGCGGGGACACACGCGAGAAGGCGCAATGTTTCACGAAGCGGCATCATAAATCCCCACATCCTTCTCTCACCGCTCACTCTCCCCTCTCTCTACTCTCACATCGGCGGCGGCGAGCAAAAGGTCTGGATGGAGCGGCGGCGAGCATCAAAGCCAAGATCTGGACGGCGAGCATCGGCGTTGAGCACCGGCTTCATCATCGCTCAGGTAGGCGTTCGCCGATGATGGCGGTAAGCCCTCTGCCCCCAGTTGCATCGATTATCCTGCTCATATTCGATTTACGCATCGATTATACCATTCGCGAACTCGATTTAGGCATCGAACCTACTTCTAGGTTTTGATTTGGGACCAAACATAGCATATATGATTTGGATTTGAGCGGGTTGAATGGGAATTCGTAGGATTTTCACTAACATGGGGTAAATCAAGGACAATCCACTTACATCCATTCAAATCCAATGTAACCCAACAAGCAGTAGAGGTAGCCTTGAGGCTTGCAACCGTCGACCTCCAAGGTCATTTGTAGGGCAGCCTGGCTCAGCGGCCATGACCACTGTCACGACCGCTTGGAGTAGCGGTAGCCTTGAGGCTTGTAAGCATCGACCCCCAAAGTCATTGTAGAGCAGCCTAGCTCAGCAGCCCTGACCACCGTCTCGACCGCTTCAGCATTGCCATCATCCTCCATCTCCACCATTTCTCCATTGCCAACATCCGTCGTCTCCTCTTGGTCGTCGTTCTCTAGAACGATGGTGGTTGGCGCCACCGCGATGGCAGCCTTGTCAGCAAGAGCCGCGACAGACCTATACTTGGCCCATCTAGCTTTCCGACATGAATCGGTCAACTTGGCCTCATCCATTGCCCGCAGAAGTATGTCCACTAAAATAACACCTTTGGTTGGGTTAGGAATCAGCCTCATCTCCGTCTTCATCACCTTCAACAGCACAACATTCGCCTCTTTATGCATCTCATCCATGCTCTTGAACCGAGAGCACTCCTCCATAGAATTTACGAACTTCATGTGCTCACCGAGCAAGTATCCAAGGATGAATGTCGTCCATCTAGGGGCAGAGGGGAAGGGGTTCATGGTGGTGGCGCAATGGTGAAACAGAGAGTTGTGGAAGAAGGAGACGATAGAAGACAGTGAGAGAGCGATGGGTGGAAGATGTAGTGAGTGTGATGTCCTGCAAGTGCACATGACTGTTGTAGCACTTCCGTGATAAGTAAAGTACCGAACCCATAGGGAGCGAAAGGGAAGGCGCCACAAACCCCACAACCACGCAGTTATGTACGCACCCAAACCGGAGTTTGGAAATAGTTTACTCTATCGGTCGCTATGGAAACTAAATAAAAAGGGGGTTTTACTAAACGACAAACAGAAAGGTAAAAATAAGAAATAGAAGACACTAAGTTAGTAGAGACGGGGCTTGAGCAGTAAAGTGTTCTCGAGGGTTCTGAAATCATCACTACTAATATGAACTACCGTATCTCCAAGTTGTTGGGTAACGTAGCAATAATTCAAAATTTTCCTACGTGTCACCAAGATCAATCTAGGAGATGCTAGCAACGAGAGAGAGGGAGTGCATCTTCATACCCTTGAAGATCGCTAAGCGGAAGCGCTACAAGAACGCGGTTGATGGAGTCGTACTCGCGGCGATTCAAATCGCGGAAGATCCGATCTAGCGCCGAACGAACGGCGCCTCCGCGTTCAACACACGTACAGCCCGGGGACGTCTCCTCCTTCTTGATCCAGCAAGTGGAGAGGAGAAGTTGAGGGAGAACTCCAGCAGCACGACGGCGTGGTGGCGATGGAGCTCGTGGTTCTCCGGCAGAGCTTCGCTAAGCACTACGGAGGAGGAGGAGGAGTTGGAGGAGGAGAGGGCTGCGCCAGGCAAGGGGTGCGGCTGCCCTCTCTCTCCCTCACTATATATAGGGGAAGGGGGTGGAGGAGGCGCCCTAGGGTTCCCTAGGGGAGGGGCGGCGGCCACAGGGGAAACCCTCGATGGGTTTGGGCGCCCCCACTCCTGGGAAACTTGCCCCCCAAGCCGGAAGGGGTGGCTGCCCTAGGGGAGGCGCCCCCACCTCTCCACGTTACGTGAGAGGGGTTGGGAGGGGCGCACAGCCCCTTAGTGGGCTGGTGTGCCCCCTCCCCTTGGCCCATAAGGCCCCCAACGCTTGTCGGGGCCTCCGAAACCCCTTTCGGACATGCTGGCCATAGCCTGGTATCCCCGGAACACTTCCGGACTCCAATACCCTTCGTCCAATATACCGATCTTCACCTCCGGACCACTCCGGAGTTCCTCGTCACGTCCGGAATCTCATCCGGGACTCCGAACAACCTTCGGTAACCACATACTATTTCCCATAACAACTCTAGCGTCACCGAACCTTAAGTGTGTAGACCCTACGGGTTCGGGAACCATGCAGACATGACCGAGACACCTCTCTGGCCAATAACCAATAGCGGGATCTGGATACCCATATTGGCTCCCACATGTTCCACGATGATCTCATCGGATGAACCACGATGTCGGGGATTCAATCAATCCCGTATACAATTCCCTTTGTCTATCGGTATGTTACTTGCCCGAGATTCGATCGTCGTATCCCAATACCTCGTTCAATCTTGTTACCGGCAAGTCTCTTTACTAGTTCCGTAACGCATGATCCCGTGGCTAACTCATTAGTCACATTGAGCTCATTATGATGATGCATTACCGAGTGGGCCCAGAGATACCTCTCCGTCATACGGAGTGACAAATTCCAGTCTCGATTCGTGCCAACCCAACAGACACTTTCGGAGATACCTGTAGTGCACCTTTATAGCCACCCAGTTACGTTGTGACGTTTGGTACACCCAAAGCATTCCTACGGTATCCGGGAGTTGCACAATCTCATGGTCTAAGGAAACGATACTTGACATTAGAAAAGCTCTTAGCAAACGAACTACACGATCTTGTGCTATGCTTAGGATTGGGTCTTGTCCATCACATCATTCTCCTAATGATGTGATCCCGTTATCAATGACATCCAATGTCCATGGTCAGGAAACCATAACCATCTATTGTTCAACGAGCTAGTCAACTAGAGGCTTACTAGGGACATGTTGTGGTCTATGTATTCACACATGTATTACGGTTTCCAGTTAATACAATTATAGCATGAACAATAGACAATTATCATGAACAAGGAAATACAATAATAACCATTTTATTATTGCCTCTAGGGCATATTTCCAACACAAGCCACTCTACATGTGCATAAGTGGGCGGTTCCCGGTACAGAACATGTTCTACTCTAGGTAGACTTTGTGCCACATACGTCACCAACCATAGTTTCCTCACGCTGGTTATCATGTAAGGTTAATTGAGGGTTTCCCGTCGACGCAGCCAGACACGGGTTTACCTGTTACTCTCATATCAATTGCAAAGGCGCGAAATCAAAGATAATGTTGTCACTTCTAATTACCTCGGCATGTTAACCTCTACAATGATAGTAATATGCTTCATGACCAATCACGGCAATAATGCAAGTGAGCGCTCCTCTCAATATTCGTGAAGACTATTAACTCAAACATGAACAAACAAATAATTGATCGCATCAACTAAAAATATAGAGTTCATCCATATCCCCAAGAACTAGTACAACTACTCAAACATGTAAACGAACGACACAAAAGAGAGGGTCAAGTTACAAGCCGGCATCGTGTTGGTAAAGGGAGAAGGCATAGTGGTGATGGAGATGGCAACGTCGGTGGTGGTGGTGGTGGTTGAAAGAACATGCGGTGCCCCCATGTTTGGTTTTGGTAATTGATGACAATCTCTATGGACTAATGGTTGCCTTGAGTTATATTTGAAGGATTTGTCCATAGGCATTTCTTGAAGCTCATGTGTTGGTTTCAAGGAGTTTATGTGGTGACCAAGGTGTTATTAAGGAATTATCCAAAGATTGGTCATGTGAGAGTTGAGCTTATTGCAAGCATGTCTTGGAGAAGAAGATTGTGTGATCATTCATGTATATCTTCAAGACATCATCCAAATGAAGAGAGTTGAAAAGATTCATGGTTGATCAAGACTAAGTCAAGAGTGAATCAACTTGATCAACTCACAAAGCGTAGAAGATGTACCGAGAGGGATCAAACGATCCCATGCTGTGGTAAGCATTGTCAATTACGCTTTGTGTACTAACCCATGATCTTCGTGAGAGTTCTTTGTGGGGTTAGGTTGCGGTGTGCAAGTTCAAGTGAAGCATCATGAAGAGATCAAATGCTTGAAGCTTGCCGTCCATTGTGGTGACAATGGACTTGTGAAGATGTTGCGGTGTGCAAGTTCAAGTGAAGCATCATGAAGAGATCAAATTCTTGAAGCTTGCCGTCCAGTGTGGTGACAATACTTGTGAAGATGTGCGGAAGAGTGGCTCACCCATAGTGGAGCATGGGGGAGCAATCAACTAGTCTTCATCGAGCCAACGCAACCAAGAAAGGTGGTCCAACTTGCGGGAGTCAAGATCGTCATCATCTAGATCAAGTGGACCATGTGCAACGCAAAGGTTTGCCCTTGATAGGTTTTCTATTTTACCGGTCTCATGATGGTAGTTGGGAGACTGGGTTATAGGATCGATTGCCGTACTATCAAGGGGGGCTCTCGATGAGTAGCTTGATCGTATCATTCGTAGAGAGCTCAAACCATTGCATCCTTGCATCATCCTTATTGGTTCTTGTTTGGTTCTTTTCTTTGTGAGTTTTGGAGCTTATGGTCATCTTGATGACAAGCTCGAGTTCATCGAAAACGGAGTTCACTCGCATCTTCTATGATGTTTTCGATGTTGGAGGTTATGCCGGTTCTTCTCGGTTGGAGGTTTCACTCCTCTATTTGTTGGCATACCTCCCCTGCCTCTTCTTACTATAACCACTCGTTGTCTTGTATCCAACAAGCTTGAGTTTGCTCAATTCGGAGCTCATTTGCAGAAGTTATGGCAGTTTTGGTCCCAGCGGTAGTACCGCGGGCCGGAGCGGTAGTACCGCTTGGGTGCTACAAGCGGTAGTACCGCTCTAGAGCGGTAGTACCGCTGGTAGCCCCCAGCCGTAGTACCGCTGCGGTCTCGTACTAGTACCGCCTCGATTCGAGGGGTCTTTTTCGTGTCGGGTTCTACGGTACTAGCCGCGGCAGTGGGGGCCGTAGTACCGCTCGTTTGCGGTAGTACCGCCCTGCCACCGCGGTAGTACCGCTCTGGGCCCAGCGGCAGTACCGCGAGGGGGAGCGGTAGTACCGCTTATAGGGGCAAGCGGTAGTACCGCTCTCTGCGGGGCTGAAGTGGGGGTAACGGTTGGATTGTTCCCCCCACTATATAAGGAGGTCTTCTTCCCCAATGAATTTTATCCGTTGAGCTCGTGTTATTCCCCCATTGTTGACCTTCTTCGAGCTTGCTAACTCTCAATCCCTCCATGGATTCTTGCTAGTTTTTGAGGGAAAAGGGAGAGGAGATCTAGATCCACATTTCCACCAATCACTTTGTGAGGGGAACCCCTTGGATCTAGATCTTGGAGTTCTTGGTGTTCTCCTTCTTGTTCTTCCTCTCATTTTCCTCCCTAGCATTAGTTGCTTCGGTGGGATTTGAGAGAGAAGGACTTGGGCACTCCGTGTGTCCTTGCCATTGCATTTGGTGCATCGGTTTGAGTTCTCCACGGTGATACGTGGAAGTTACAAGTTGAGAAGCTTATTACTCTTGGGTGCTTGGTGCCCTTGAGCTTGTTCCTCTTGGGTGCTTGGGCGCCCTAGACGGTTGGTGGTGTTCGGAGCTCAATCATTGTGGTGTAAAGCTCCGGGCAAGTGTCGGGGTCTCCAATTAGGTTGTGGAGATCGCCCCGAGCAATTTGACGGGTACCGGTGACCGCTCCCAAGGGTTGCCAAAGTGTACGGGTTCGGTGACCGCCCCCAAGGGTTGCCATTTGTACGGGTTCGGTGACCGCCCTCAAGGGTCCCTTAGTGGAATCACGGCATCTTGCATTGTGCGAGGGCGTGAGGAGATTGCGGTGGCCCTAGTGGCTTCTTGGGGAGCATTGTGCCTCCACACCGCTCCAAACGGAGATTAGCATCCGCAAGGGTGTGAACTTCGGGATACATCGTCGTCTCCGCGTGCCTCGGTTATCTCTTACTCGAGCCCTTTACTTATGCACTTTACTTTGTGATAGCCATATTGTTTCTTGCCATATATCTTGCTATCACCTAAGTAGGTTTTCTTGCTTAGCATAAGTTGTTGGTGCACATAAGTGAGCCTAGTTGTTGTAGGTTTTGTGCTTGACAAATTAACCGCTAGGTTTATTCCGCATTTGTTTAAGCCTAAATCGTAATTATTTTAAAGCGCCTATTCACCCCCCCCCCCTCTAGGCGACATCCACGATCTTTCAGTGGTGATAATAGCACCGGCGGCGATGGAGATATGGCAACGTCGGGAGCATCCACGCGGTGGAGATGGCACAAGCCCGAAGGCCGGTGCGCCTAGTGGCGGAGCCTCCTCCTCTTCCCTTGATCTTGTCCCTTCTTATATGGTGGTGGAGCAACAATGGAGTTTGATCTTAGACGTGTTGGAGATGATGAGATGTTATGAGATGTGATGGCGGCGGCTAAGGTTGGAGAGGAATTTATAATAGCTCTCCCCAAGCCCCCTCCATGGATGATGGTTGCCTCCTTTGATCCAAGGGTTCAAGATGAGCCAAACCCTTCCTTATCAGCCAAGGATCGTGTGGGAACAAACGGGAGTGAAATCTATGAAGAATCGCGTCCAGAGAAGCAACTTTCGGAGTTGTCTCGGGTGGTACGAGTGCAGGACATGCTCGTACCAGACGTCGTCTTCGGCTCTGGACTCATTCAGTAAAACGGGCCCAACTTTCTCATACGAACTCCATTTTTTACGCTCTTGGGCTCGTGGAATCGTGAGAGCGACACCGACGCACCAGTGGTATTAGATCTTGATTTGGGGGCACTTTAGAAAAACTTTTTTGACCTTCCAAAACGCTTAAGTCTGATGCTAAAAGTCCTTTGTAATGAACCCATCCTTGGCCTTTTCATCGTGTTTGGTCCTAGGTTGCTCGAAAACACCTATAGACACGACGAAACAAAGAAAACTAATAAAAAAATAAAAAACACTAATATGCAATGGTCACAGTGAAAAGACTAAAAAACGATAATCATGCATAATGAACATACATTTGGTTCAGTGGGACATGATATATGAAGAGAACATGCAACGAATGAGTTCTAAAAATGCGTAAAATATAGAGCCATCAGAGTGCGGTGGTAGATAAATAAGGGCTTTGGAGGTTCAAGCGGTTTAGGTGGGTGGGATGAATGAATGAAGATGAAGTGTAGTATATTTTCTAGATACCTCCATTAATATTGTTCATAAGTGTATTACATTTTGTCCCTCCATTGACCTTCTGTTCATATGTTCGATGCAGATCGACAATGCTGCTTCGGCAAACTCTTTCAAGGGCATAGATTTTGTGTCGAAAAAGAAAGACAAGGTGATAGTGGAACTTGGCAGCGCCACGAAGAGCCTAAGAATTACGGCCATTTTCATGAGGACGCCGACCCAAACCACTACAAGGTCATTCTTGCACCCAAGTTGGAGTGTCTGTAGATGCCGGTTGAGTTCACTAAGCACTTGACCACTGTTCACGCGAGTTTGTGCCGAGGACGAACACTGGTTGCGCCTGAAGGGTCATGATCCGGACAATCAACAACGGGCTCACCCTTGAGCCTTGACAATGGTTCCATGCGTGAGACCATGGTGCGGCACGGGCGATCAGATTTGGCCATGCCATGCGCATTTCCGGGTGGCGGGTCTTGTACTCGCCTGGGTGGGTGGGGTGGCTCCGCTGAGGGTGCCGCGTATCCCAGGGGCTGCCTGTCGCGCGGATTGATGGCACCGGCACTCTGGCAGGTGTTCGCCGCCGAGCCTCCAACCGCCAGCCAACAGCACGGGCAGCGCAGCGGGATGGTGTGCGGCGGGAGGGAGGTCCGAGCAACGTGCGTGGCCGTGGCCGTAGCCGTAGCCGCCGCGTAGCGCAACAACCACCAACCCCCGTTGAATTTGCCCGTGCGTCACGCATGGAACCACACGGTTGGTACGAGTACAGGTGTTTCGTGCCGTCGTATCCCTCGCTTGACCTATCGATCAGTGCCGTGTTCCGCTGACCTTTTTGCTGCCTTCGTGGGTGCGCGTCGTTCGTTAGGCGTACTTTCTTTCCTTTCCTCGATCGGCTCTTTTTTTTTTAACACCCCATATATTAATTTGGTAAAACAATATTCTTACAATCGTTCATTACAAACGTAGACACACAGGGCAGAACACTATTACATAAAGCACCATCGGACCAACTATCAAAACTAAATTTAGCAATCTCGTGCGCCACCCTATTAGCCAGCCTATCAATCTTCACAATCTTTAAATCCTTAATAAGTCTTGATATGCTCCCTTTCTCATTTCCAATGATTTTGTAGGAGCGCAAGTGTTTGTGTGTCATATTGCATTACACAATCCACGCACGTGCAGGCCTTTTAGGACAAAGCATATATACAAAAACAAAGGGATCTCCTCTTATGAAAGTAGGCTGTTAACTATAATCAACCGTATCTTTAAGGGTTGCTTAGGAATTGACCCTGGTTGCCGACGTGGGCTGGCCGTCGCTACTGCGCGATAGGCCGTCGCTACTGCGTGATACGCTTTCCCTACCCTAGCCGCCGCCAACAGCCAGGCGACTAGGGAGGCGATCTCCTTCCACCGATCTCCACCGGCCGGTGCGCTGGCCCCCTCTCCCTCCAGCCGCTGCTCCGGCGGCAGGAGGGAGGGGGACCCCGTTCCTCCGCTCTATAGTTAGGTTTTGGATTTGTAGGTCGTGGTGCGTCGTTGGGGTGGTGGGAGCGGCGCACAGACGAATAAATCTGCCTCAGCTTCACTCCCATACCGGCGGTGCCCTTCACGGCGGCGTCTCGGAGTTGATGGCATCGTGTCTCTGCCGATCCTTCAGATCAACAACGTTAGGGTTCATGGATGGTGTTGGCGAGGCGGCGGCGACGACTCCATCAGGTGTGTCTCTCCTTCTGCTCTGCCCCCGTTGCTATGGCGTTGTCTCCGACGTCATGGTGGAGCAGGGAGGTTTTGTCGTTCAGGAGTACGCGTAGGCGGTTGTCTACGCAAGTGACAGCTGGAAGATGGAGAATCTTGTGCTGGGTCTGTGGTTGAAGGCTGACAGTTCTGGTTTCCTCCTCCGACGTCGTCGTCATGCGGGGTGTCAGTTCTGAAGTTCGATGGCATGTCCGGGGACATGTTGCCCCAGTCTGATTCTTTCAACGGCTATGGTTTTGCTTCTGGCAAACTACTTTGGAGGTCCGCAAAGCTTGGGTGAAGAGGTGATCTGTCTTTTTACCCTTTGGTGGCCGCTTCGGTGGTGTCGAAGGAGAGGGACAGACGTTGGTATTTTGCGTAGGATTTTCCTATCTTTTCAGTCTTGTATGATCGATGCTTACATGCCTTGTAACTTGATCTTTATTCTATATAAATGAGACACGTATTACCATGCAAAAAACAAAATATAATAAAATAATACATTGAGGCCAGACAATCGAATGAACGATGTCACCACCAGAACAAACCGATACGCAGTGCTCTCGCAGCTCCCTACCGGGTCCAGTTTGATCTTGTTGACAACACCTGAAAAGTTTCGTGCATGTGCACCTAGAGACTGCGCAGGCGCTATTGTCAAACCCTTGAATCGGTCCGAATCACCTGACACAAGAACTTGTCGACATGTCCGCACGATGAGAAACCCTAACCTCGTCCTCCCGAGGAGACGACGAAAATCCACGTCGGAGGTCCGTGATTCCGTCCTACCGGAAGACTTCGAGGTGGATGGCAGCTCAAGAGACCATCTCGACAATGAAGCACCAGCGGCCGCTGCCTCCGCGAGAACCACACAATTCCCCACAAGCCTCATGGCGGTAAGAATCGCCACAAGAATGAGGGCAAGATAGTGAGACTTTATTTCATGCCAACGACACCACCATCGTCTCGCTGTGGTCGATAATTGGAGACAAACACTAAGCTATCAGTACTTGTACCATTAATGGACCGAAGCCATAGGGTCTCGGCTCTCTCCCATCGTCGGAGCGACAGACACAGGAAAGGGGTCCCATAGTCAACGCCCATGAGGTGGATAGATCGGCCGCCGGTCTGTTCGCCTTGGTCGCGAGAGCAGAGAGGGAAAAACACCTCACTGATATGCCTATTTTGGCCCCTTTTAAGTAAGCATCTCGCTTCAAACAAAAAAACAAAAATAGTATAAGGCAAATGTTCCCTAATTAGAACACGAGTGCGTAAAACGCTTTTACAAACTTTAGCTTACAAATTGCCTATTTATTTTAGAAAAGATTTATGAAAAAAAACAGCCAATATAGTTACTGGGAACTTTTTTTTGCCGAAACCCCTCTTGTCAAAACTTTGATACAAAAAACCCACCATTTCTGAGTGGTTAAAATTTACGAAATTATTTTTGGCATACAACCTACATTGTAAGTTACATAATTTGTTATGCGAAAATCATCTTGTAATTTTGTGCCAATCATTTTATATCCATGTTCTTTACAAAAAGATAGTAGATGTTAAGTTTCTATCAATCCTTTACATCGATAAAAAGAAGATTCTTAATTTTCAAAACTTAAAAGTTTGACTTTTGCTATCCATATGCCCATTCTCTGGGTAGCACTTTTCGACACCATTATAGATGTAAACGGCAAATTCAACATGTATAAGGTCAATTCTCTGATATTAAAAATAACTTCCCTTGTAGAAGGGCAAAGTATTTGAAAATGCCCCAAAACAATAACGAAATGCCCCCCTTCCATAGCACTACCTCTGCACGGAAAAGAGAGACTTGAACTACAAAAACGTCTTACATTAGTGTACAGAGGGACCGGGTGTGGATTTCCATAACCTGAATACATACGAACTCATTTTCTAAAACTTAGAAAAATTACATTATGATCGTACACATAAGTAGAAACCTATCCGCATCATTGTTGCGAGAATATACGTTCATTTGCATTATGTGAAAAATCAAATGTGAACACAAGTTACACAGTTGTTTTGTAGTACTTGTGTAACTCAATTTGTGATGTTTGTACAACTCATGACTTAAATGTGAGTTACGTGTCACAAAAATTATCCAATGAATTCATATTTAAAAAATGTTCAGCGGTATAACTTTTGTGTCATAGAACTCACTGAATATTGGTCTAACTGATAGTCAAAGTAAAATCTCGACAAATGGGGAAGCTTTAAACTGGAACCGCCAAGGCATCATATTTTCGTACAAAAACTAAGAAGGATAAGTTTTCTTCAGAATAGTTTGAAACTTTCATTCATGACAGTTTGCTAGGAGGGATGGCATTTGCAACTTTTCTTTACTGACAATTTCTTCCGATATGCATGATATTCTCTTCAGAATAGCATGACAATTTCTTTAGAGAAGTATTTTCTTTCTAAAAACGGTTACTGTTTGATCTCGCGTCGTAACTAAAATTGTCATCAAGATGTGGTCCTTTGTCATCCCCCTTCCAGAGAACGTCAGCATAACAATCCCGGTTTTTATGTGTACATTTTTTTCTTCTAATTTTTCAAAACTTGAAAAAAATGCTTTCACTCGGATTTGTTAAACAACACTAGATCATACGCGTCCATAATTCTTTTCTATTTTCTCTCACCAACCACCTAGGCACCTACTACAAGCTACAACTACAAACACAACCTCCACCTGGGGAGGACTCGGAAAGATCGATGTTTCGGAGGAGGGGCAATTCAGTCAATTCCCACAAGGAGTAAAGGGCGAGACAATCTCGGCCGTGTTCCTCGCGGCCGCGGGCGGGCAGCAGCACCCGACAACCCGCTATCATCCGTGCACATTCAAACGCCTTCAAATCTCCCCAGCGCCCGACAACAGGTCATTCTCGATTCCCCTCGTTAACATCCCCCAAATTTCACGACTTCTCCTCCCCAAATCAAGCTCCGGCTCGCTCGGCCCCAGATCGCGGCCGGGCTATCCATGGCGGGGGCGGAGGCGGTGGAGAGGGCGCACGAGCTCTACAGGGGCGGCCGCCACCGGGAGGCGCTCGAGCTCTACTCGGCGGCGCTGGCGGCGGCGCGGGGCCCCGCGCAGCGCATCGCCCTGCACAGCAACCGCGCCGCCTGCTACCTCAAGCTCCACGACTTCCACAAGGTCTCTTTCCCCCGGCTTCCCTTTGCTGATTAATACTTGTCCTGGATTGATTTGACTCTGGGTAGATTTCGGTGCGGCGCGCGCCTGGGGGTGTCGTTTAGGGTGAAGGTGTGGTCTTTAGCCCTCTGGGTTTCGAGATTTCCGCGAACTTGTGGGCTTCAGGGTGCTTGAATCGCCCTCTTATGATGATCTTTGTGGCCACGATGCACTAGCACAGCTCATGAATCGTACCCTGTTTACCGTTGTGGTGTCTAAATTTGGCTGGGCTGCTGTTAAATTTAGTGCTGTAAGGGGTATCAAAATCCAGTTTACTGTCTAGACTGAATCGGTGAAGCTGCCAGGCAAAGTGATACCTTGCTTGGTTGTTGCTTTCCCAAAATTAGCAGACGTGCAAAAGATAAAAACTGAACGTGTACATAGCATTTCCGATGTACTAGTCAACAATGCCTAAACCATGGACTTACAAAAGTTTAACTGTGTCTCAGGCTCTGAACCATCTAGCACTTTTGTGAAGCCTGACTGATACATCTGACCGACTGGGTTTTGATATTGAATGGACTGTTTCTATGGAGAAATTTTATTGTGATGTTAAATGTGAAATTTCGTCGAGTAGTCAAGTATATCTGCATTGATGATCTACTATGTGCATGAGAAAAAATGTGCCCTATTACGAAGCATACTGTAGTAGATGTTGTGTTGGCGGCGAAAACAACAGTGGTCGTGTATTTCTCTGGAATAAGTACTCCTGGCATCATTTATTGTACTTTTTTCTATGTTATCACCTTGGTTAGCAACACTGAATTTTCTTCTTTTATGATAATCCTATAGGCCGCAGAAGAGTGCACATCTGTCCTCGAGTTGGATACCGAGCATGCTGGAGCTCTCATGCTACGTGCCCAGACTCTTGTCACTCTAAAAGATTACCAGTCGGCTCTATTTGATGTAAACAGGTTAATTGAGATAAATCCATCCTCTGAAGTATATCGGAACCTTCATGCGCGACTGAAGACACAGCTGGTATGCTTCTTTAACTGAATCTGTTCTAGTTTCTTGCATAAGCTTTACTTCAAATGCAGTGCCATCAGATGTAAGTATATATAAGTACAGAAATATCCCTTCAATAATTCGAATGCAAGATTTAAGGAACAGAACATGGCTTTGTTGTTTAGAATGTAAATTTTTGGCAGTTGACATCAGTGTATCAACTTCTCTCTTTTTTATGCCCTTGGATGCTCAAACAATTCTATCTCTTGAGTTGACTGACCAAGTTTTACTGCCTGTCTCTTGCATGATTGTGAACTTTGAAGTCGCTAGCCCCGATTCCAGAGTCTGAAGAGGAGTCCCTGTATACTGAAGAAGACAAAGAAGATCTGCCACCAAAAGACAATACAAAGAATGAGACTGTCGTTGTTAAGTCTGATCAACCTTCTGCAAAAGTGATTCTTGAAAATAAACCTGTAATGAAAGCTCTGAAGGTTGAAGTGCCTCCCAATCTGCCTTCAAAACCCGAGGGTGGGGGGACCATACAAAAACCAAAGGGCCATTCAGAGCTTGATTACAAGGAACCTTTAACGGAAGCTCCAAAGGTTCAAGTGTCTCCCAGTCTGCCTTCGAAACCCGAGTGTCGGGGGACCATCCAAAAACCGAAGGGCCATTCAGGGCTTGATTACTCGAAATGGGACAAAGTTGAGGATGATTCGAGTGAAGATGACGAGGATGATGACGAAGATGACTTGCCACGGTATAAGTTCAAAGTCAGAACCATCGGTGTGCGTACCGTGAAGTGAATGGGATTCATCAATAAATAAGTTTACTCCATGGTCTGTGGATAGCCGTTTGACAGCATCCCTACTAACTTTGGTCCCATCTGTTCGGTTACATCTTGACATACTTGGATGAAGTGTTGCCGATTGGTGTTTGTTTAACTCAAGCTCACCGGCGGGTGAAGACATAAGTACCCGCTGCTCTCATGCTCAGGTAGTTCTCACAAATTCAGATTTCACTAGATTTTGAGCCGCGGTGCACGTGTTGGCTCGCTAATGTTCACATTATTACGCAGGTTTATGGATCTGGAACCTTAGCCGAGGAAACAAGTCTGGAGTAAAATCATGTTTTCAGCGCAGCCGTGGGATGGAGCACAGCATGCAAATCCTGGAGGGAACCCCTTTAGATTCAAGCTAACAATCTTAGATTCTTAGCCCATTGTTCATCTTCATAGATTTTATAGCCTAGCAGTCTCTGTACATGGATTTTGCGCATTCATCATGTATAAAAAGCTTATTTGTCTCTGCAAATTTGATGCTAATATTTCATGATCCAACCAATACTGGTTCCTTTTTTGTTCAACTGCGATGAATGTGCTGATTAGTCACACATTCACACTGTAATCAGAAAAGTTTCTGCCATGCTACCACATTGATACCCGGGTATCATGAATAAATGCTATGATTTGATTTGACTAAAATCATACATACCAAAACTTTCATGACATGACTAGAACCACACCTTTTATTTTTTTGCCATCAGCAGTGATACATGTAAGAGCAGCAAGACAGAGTAAGACTGACATAACTGTGAAATCTAGCATCAAGATTATGGAAAAGTATCTTTCTCAACCGACTGATTTCTTTGTGAAATCAACCGCGTCGCCCGACGTCCGATCCAGCTGGATCGTGCGGCGCTCATCTCAACTGGTCGTAAAACACACAACGCTTCCCTGGCCCCACGCACCATCCAACCGCGCGTTAGCGACCGTTTATCTCCCTAGAACCACATCTTCGTCTCTAACCTCTCGCTGGCTACCGCTCTCTCCGCCATGAGCTCAAGCCCAAAGCCATGCGCTGCTCCAATCGGCGACAGAAAAAAAATCTGGCAGCCGTGCTGAAATACAGCACATCGGCCTTGCACTGCAGGACCCACGACGCTACAGAGAGGCTTCGTTGCTGCGACGTAGCACCAGTTGACGGCCGCCGGTGGTACAGTGCACCCACTCACGGGCGCTGTAACCGGCGACCCGCCAGTGCTGTGGACCGGGGCTGGTGCTGCAGCTCATCCACGAACTGCTGCAAGTCTTGTCGCGACGACGGTCTTATGATGGAGCTTCGGCGTAGCTGCAATGGAGTGTCACTGAGGGCCGTCGAAGCCGCATTGGAGCTTTTGTCGCGTCACGTGGTGCTGCAATGGAGCTTTGTCGGGTGCCCATCAGTGTTGCATTGGAGCTTTGCCGTGTCGCACGGTGCTGCCATGGAGCTTCGTCGGTTGCCCATCAGTGTTACATTGGAACTTGCCGTGCCATGAGGTGCTGCCATGGAGCTTCGAATGTTGCATTGGAGCTTTGCCGTGCCGCAGGGTGCTGCCATGGAGCTTCAATGGAGCTTCGTCGGATGTCGTCGATGTTGCTTTTGGAGCTCTGCCGCACTTGGTGCTGCCATGGAGCAGTGGTGGCAGCTCCCGGTGCTGCGATGCAGCGGTCACCGGCGACGATCGGAGCTGTGATGCAGCACTCAGTGTTGTATTGGAGCGCTCGCCGGCGACGCCAGTGCTGCGAGGTCGCCGGAGCAGGTGACACGGTGGGTTATATATCATCGTTGTTTGCTGCAGAGAGAGGCGTTGTGTGGATAGCTGCACGTGGGCCATGGAGGATGCAAGAAAGAGAAGAGAAAGACGATGGGATTGCGTTGCTGAGGGAAGGTGTACGTGCTCCAGCTGTCACACATCGGACGGACGGGCTAACTTCCATCGAACGGTCGCCAACGCGGTTTACAAATCCTGTCGATCATCCGACTTACGCGTAGCAGCGGCAGATTATTGCTTAAATGCATCGTTCAGGAAAAGACAAACTAAAACAGATCGTTATATAAAAACTACTACCTCTCTCTCAGTTTACAGGGCGTGCGCGTACCCTTACGTTGTCAATTTGACCAACTTAATACAAGTCATATATTAAAAAAAATGTATCAATATAAACTTCGGATGTTCTATTTTCAAACGATATAATTTTTTTTATATAGTTTATATTAGGGTGATAAAATTAGCAACCTAGTTATACACATAGGACTTATAAACTGAAACGGTAGTACGTAGCATCAAGACCGAATTAACAGTAAAAATCATAGCATCAAGACCGACTTAACAGTAAAAAACAGACGCACTATTTTGCAAGCAGCCCGCCTGAAAGAAGAATTCTCTTCATAGATCCAGATGCGGAAATTCTACAAGAGATGCTTGTGAAAATTTGGGTTTGAGAATTGTGGGGCCTTCCTGCAGTAGGAGGATCCCTTCAAAAATTAGCGTATGCTGCTATTTGCGGCGTGCACACGGTATTCTTTAGTAAAAGGCGAAAGAATAGTTCGCTTTGTGCTCACCGCGCAGCTGCGTGCTTTCCTCAGGCCGCCCTGGTGCTCCTTATATAGCGTCCCTCCGCTGGCAGCTCGCTTGGGCAGGCGAGGTGGGACTAATCTCCACTGCGCCCTCTCCCCGCCGTGCGGCTGTGAGCTTCTCTGGGACAAATGGGCCAGGCCCGTGAGAGCTCCACAGGCATGGTCTGGGCCTAAAGAGCATGGCAAAAAACCTTTTTTCCTTTGAAAAATCATGCTGCCTCCTTTTCTTTTTGCCAATATAAACTTCTTTTTTGAGGGGCTTTTTGCCATAAACTGCTTGTCAACAATCGAAGGGCATTTTGGGCTATGCAAGAGCTTTCCAAATACCTATGGCCATCAATCAGATAAATCAAATCATTCAGTATAATTTACTGGAGTATTACACTTTTTTTGCTTGGGATTTTTGTGAGAACATTTTCGATCTATTCATCTTCAATCATGGCAGACTGGAATCATGGCAGACTGGCAATACAACAAAAACCAAAAATAATAAAAAATATATCCAGATTCATAAACCACCTAGCGAAGACTACAAGCACTGAAGCAAGCCGAAGGCGCGTCACTATCATCGCCCCTCTATCGCCGGAGTTGGGCACAACTTGTTGTAGTAGACAGTCGGGAAGTCATCGTGCTAAGACCCTATAGGAACAGCGCACCAGAACAACAATCGTCGCCGATGAAGAATAACGTAGATCGAAAGGATCAAACCAAAGACACAAGAACGTAGACGAATATCGACGAGATCCGAGCAAATCCACCGAAGATGGATCTGCCGGAGATACACCTTCACACGCCGACCAACGAAGTTAAACGCACCGCCGGAACGGGGGCTAGGCGGGGAGACCTTTATTCCATCTTCAGGGAGCTGCCGCCGTCTCGTCAGTATGACACAGACTCTAACAAAACGGAAAAGAATGACCCACACACGACGGGATCCGGCGTCTCCCCTCATCATCGACGACCAGAAGGTCGCCAGCGAAGGAGAGCCGCCGGAAGATGGCGCGGGAAGGAGCGGCTCTCCTAATGGTGGCGACTAGGTTTCGCTACCACGAGGAAAACCACCGCAACAGATTATGCTAGTTTTATAAAATCAAAGAGTTTTTTGTTGGGATCTTGACCTTATCATTTTCGTATGAGCCTTTCCACCAACCCTTGTTTATCTTGTGGGTGCGACTGGAAGTATGCCACTAACAGAAGACCAAAAAGACAAAGAAAAAAAGTTCATTAATCCTTTTTAGAAAGTAGCGTGAATACAAAAATTATAGGAAAAAAATGGGCAAAAGAAAAGAAAGCCAAGACAAAGCAACACATGAGAACCGAGAACGGCGATTTGGCGCCCGTGCTCAGCTGCACCTGAAATCGCGCACGTCCGTTTCAGGCTCGGGATGGGAACAAATCCAGCTGGCGTGGCAGGTGCGAGCGGCAGTAAATCAGGCATACAGCTGAATACAGTACGAAATAGTGCCAAAGACGTGGGGCCAAAGCGTAGCTGCGGAACGGACGGCGCGCGAGCGCGCACTAGGCCGTGGACCAGGACGTCACCATTTTAGGCGGGCCATGGATCAGATAATGGGCCGAGGACGGTACACGACATCTGAGCCGTCTGTCGGGCGGCGGGCCACCACACGTGCTCGTGTGAGGGCGAGAAAGGGCTGCCCCTCCCTTGGCCTAGTTCATTCTGGAAACCCTCGCCGCCACCCGGTTTGGGAGAAAACGCCGATAGCGACGACTGCATCGGGTGCTTGCGGTGGCGCTAGTTCTTCGCCGTCGACAAGTAGGGGATGGAAGCTACGGGTATGGAGTTCCTGCTTGATGCGGTCGACATGTTAGTCTGTACAGATATATGAAATTGTTATAGGGATTTGGTGAGCTAAGCTACAACAGACGCAGTAGTGCCCTGACGAACTGCCCTTTTGTGCTGGTGATTGCCGTGGTTTTTTCAGGTTCCCATTGAGAGAGGAGTTCGATGAAAGCCTTGAATAGCCAGATCCGATTCCCCTCCTCGTCCTGCTAGAGAACGGGGCCAGAAATGTTGGGCCTGGGATCGGTGAGAAGGTGGGAGACAATGCCACAGGTGGAGCGGGTGAAGGTTTGCGCCGTTGGCGTGATGCATCTCCGACGAGGTCGGCCCAGTTGACCGACAAAGCAAATCCAGAGGCCCCTGGTTGTGAACCATGGGAGAGAAGGTGCATTGGACTTCTCATTAGCACATTGACGTTTACACCAAGGATTTGTTAAAGCAGCAGAGAGAAAACATTGTGAACCTAGGGAAGTCTATATTATAATTGGTAGCTTTTTTGGTTGCGTTGAGAAGGTGCCATTCATGAAAAGGACTCTTAGTAATATTTGTGGAAAGATTAGTCATGAACAAGCTGTGGATGATGTAAGGAAGACGCTGGAGTTGTTTGCTGACATCCGTTCTACTGACCCTGCCTTCACCTATGTGGTTTTGACTGACAAGTCCATCAAGGTTAAAAGTCTCATGTGGGCTAATGGGAGCAGCAAAATGCAATACAAGTTATTTGGTGATGTGGTCACATTCGACACTACATACAGGATAAACCTTTATGACATGCCGTTTGGGTTATTGTCGGAGTTAACAACCATTTTCAGATCATTATTCTGGCAGGGGTGTTGATGCGGGATGAACAAGAAGAAAGCTTTCAATGGGTTTTCGCGGATGATGGGAGGCCGTGCCCCAAAAAGAATACTCACAGGTCAGGTTAATGGCCGAAGTTTTAAAAGCCTACCTGCCTAACTTTTAAATGCACTTGTATAAGGCAAAAATAATTAATTGCTACAAATTTTTTGGGTCTAAATAGTGCTGTTTTGTTTGCAGACCAATGCAGGGCTATGGAGATGTCGATCGGTAAGATTTATCCAGCTACTGTTCACCGGTGGTGCAGGTGGCATGTTCTGAAGAAAGCGAAGGAAACCCTGGGACTGCTATACACGAAGAAGAGCGACTTCCAGGCTGAATTTCAAAAGGTTGTGAACCACATGCTAACTCAAGATGAGTTTGAGGCGGCTTGGGGCTTGTTGTTGGATAAATGTAATCTGAGGAAGCACACGTACATGACCCAAATATATGAAACCAGGAAAAAGTGGGCACAACCGTACTTCAAGGGTGTGTTTTGCGCAAAAATAACGAGCACCCAACGCACTGAGAGTGCAAACCATGTGTTGAAGAGATGTACATGCCTCTTGCTAGCCCAATGCATGTTTTCGTAGGCAGTACATGAGGTTGCAATTTGACCGCGAGGGTGAGGAAAGCTACGAGGAAAAGAGGACAATGATTGTAAGTATTTGTTTTGCAAAGTCTTGTTGATTACATTTGTGGAAGCTTCATCTACATTTCTTACATAGGACTTGTTCCGGTTGCCTGATACACTTATTTGGATGGTGCTAAATAAAAATATGGCAGGGCGGAGCCGTAAGGAGAACCAACCTTTGCAATAGAGTGGCACACAAGCAAAATCTACACTAGGAATATGTTTGAGGAATTTGGCCGCCTCCTAATTGAAGGGATGGCATACAATGTCACTGAAGTGGAGAGGTTCAGGAAATATATAACAGCTCACAACAATGCAACAAAAAGAGAAAAATGGAGCAGGGTTGAGTACGAGGTGACCATAAACGAGACCAATCAGTATTCACTTGCGAGTGTGGCCAGTTTGAGCACACTGGGATGTTGTGCAGCCATGTCTTGAGGGTATGCTGGCATTTACATTTTTATATCTTAAATGCATGCAATCTGAAAAATCTGAAATGCTAACGCTTCTGTATGGCATAGCTCATGGATATACTTCATCTAGAGGAAATCTCTAAGCACCATATTGTCGAGCGGTGGACAAAAGACGCAAGAGATATACTTCCGAAGCACTTGGTTCGGTACCAGAAAGACAATTCAGCAAACTTGTCATTCACATGTAGAAGCGCAAAGCTATACCTTAAAGCCATGGAAGTCATGCGGATGGGCGATGCAAGTGTTGCATCTTTTGATCACATGTATGCTGGTCTCGAAGCTCTGCTAGTGAGTGGAGCACCATTGGCAGAGAAGAGGGATGGGTCGGCATTTGAGGACCGTTTGGATGGAACGGTAGGTGGAAGACTGCAAGGAAACGTCGAGATTGCTTTTGTTGAAGGAGACGATGGTGCTGACCAGTCCCATAGTGGTGGGCAATCTGTTAGTGTGAATGCCCTCCAGGGCTTGGAGCTCCAAACAAGCATAGGGGGGCCGGAAGGCCAACAAACAACAGGGGGAAGGCACCTTATGAAGGTCTAAGTAAACCAGATTCTGCAGCATTTGTCGTCGCGAAGGTCATGAAAAGACCACGTGCCAGGGGTTGTGCCAAAAAAAAAAACCCGGGGAAACCTAGGAAATGCAAGAACTGCGGGATAGAAGGCCATCAACGAGATACATGCAAGAGGCCACTGGGTGTTGATGAGAACTGATCTATGAATTTTCAGTTTGTAATGCGTGTTGTTGTTTAATCTGGGGATTTTCTAGTGTGTTTCAGTTGAGCACTGCTCCACGCTTCTACCTCAATCTGCAGGGGCGTGTTTCATGATGTATCTGATAGCAACTGATATTTCTATAGTTGTTTGAACTATGTTCGATTAGCAAATTTGCTTAAATATCGTTTTGTTTGCAGCGCTTGAACATGACAAATTTTTATATGAATAATGTGTTGGATCACCCTTCCGAAAATGCTGTTTTGCATACATATGATAAATCATGAGATTATGTACCGAAATGGTACTCTATTGGCGGCGGAGATGGGGATGGCTAACCAGGGAGAAGAAGGTTGATTTGTTTTCCGGAAATGGCTGGCTATGAGAGCTGGGTGGCGAACTGGCGATGGTGGGTAGGCATTTATGGCGTGTGACGTGGACGCCGTTTGTGGGACGAAGGAACAACACGGCTCAGAAACACAGCCGAGCCATCCAGCGTCGAGCTGATCCGCGACCACAGTACGCCCATGCGTCGCAATGAATGCGCCTCTGGCATGGACAAATTATCATGATATACGGACGGGAAATACAGGTAAGCGCATGGATCCACACGCCGTCATCGGTCTGGATTTCAGGATCAGCTGAGCCCGGGCTCACAAACAGATTTTCGATGAAAACCGTGTTATTTTAGAGAGAGCAGCATGGAAAAATGAGTTGGAGCTCCAACAGTATACAGCTGCCAATCCACATCACATCCCAAAAACAAATATACTCCTACAAAAAAATTAGAAGGAAAGAATGCATCGTTAGAAAATTTCCAGTCCTGTCCCTCCCCGGCGCCGGCGACGACCGCCGCAGCCGCCACCTCCTCCAGGAGCGCCGGCGTTGCCCGTCCGCACCCGGCGACGGCAGAGGCAGCGATGGCGAGGCAGGAGGCCGCGGGGGCCGCCACGGGGGTGGACTTCCACCTGCCCGACGAGATCCTGGCCGTGATCCCCACCGACCCGTACGAGCAGCTGGACGTCGCGCGCAAGATCACCTCCATGGCCATCGCGTCCCGCGTCTCCCGTCTCGAGGCCGACGTCGCGCGCCTCCGCCGGGACCTCGCCGACCGCGACCGCGGCGACGCCGACCTCCGCGCCCGCCTCGCCGACTCTGACGCCCGCCTCCTCGCCGCGCTCGACGAGAACGTGCGCTCCTGTCGCCGGACACGTTTGTCGCCCGTGAAATTCAGATTTGTGCTTAGCCTGTCGTGCTTGATTGCAGGCGAAGCTGGTGAAGGAGAGGGACACGCTCGCCCTGACGGCCAAGAAGCTGTCGAGGAACTTGGCAAAGGTGCGATTTCCCATTTTTTGTATATATCTTTTAGCTCCGATCTTGGTGGGATTTCTCTGATTTCTCACTAGCATGTTTCATTCTTAGAGTGTATTTGTTTGTGGAACCTGTTAATTTTGATTAGAAGTGTGGATTTTTAGACTTATAGTGTCTATTTAGTACAAACCTAGACTAAAGCCGTGTCATGTTAGTTTAATTTGCCTGTTTATGGTTGTGATGTGGCTTCCAATGCCCATGATTGTTCCCCATTGGCGAAGGTGGAGTTGAACACTCCGCATTTCATCAAATTGGATGGAATTTGTCTTTCACTGCTGACTGTACTTCCACTAATTTCTGTGAGTTCTAGTGTTACAGATTTTGTTTGACTTATCAAGGTTGCATAATGGAAATTTGACAGCTTCAATCAGCTTAGGCTGGACTACGAAATCCTGATTGCAAGTCCTGTTAGTTCTGTCAATTTCATTGTTGCAAACAATTCGGTACAGTTTTACTTGTATAGGGGCTTCAACGAAAAATGGGCCATTAAGCGATGAGGTGATGTGGCTGGTAGACTAACTTGACTTTGTTGTGCTCATAGTGAACCCTGTGACGGCTTGATAATTTTGAAAAAAGAAATTTAGAAGGCTAAGCTACTAAACCAGATTTGTGGTGATTGGTTCAAAAGAATTAAAACAAGATCTGTGATTGATGAATGCTTTACTGTCGGTTACACAAATTTGTAACTCTTGTCTCCATTCATCTCAATGCTTGGTATGAGCTTACAAGGGAATGCTAATTACCGTTAACTTGATCATAACTCTAGTTATCCAAATCAACATCAACATGATTTTTTTTTGCTTGCTAGTTGACAAATTACTGAAGAACTTTTGTTCTTCGCAGTTAGAGGCATTTAAGAAGCAGTTGATGAAATCTCTGAGTGAAGATAATTTATTGGTGAGTATTATCAATCAATATGTTCTTTCCCACTTACTCAGATATTTCTAGTTTCGGTTGTGCTGGTCTTGATTGGTGACAAGTAATGTTACCTGCAAAACTTCACAGCAATTGTCAGAAACAGGCGAAGATCGTGATGTAGATGCAGAAAATAGTGGGACCGCTCGAAGTCCTTCCTGGAAAGGTGTTGCTCAACCTCAAAAGTTCGAAAACTTCTTCTGTTGAGCCAAAGTTTGTGTCTTTTCCTTGATTTCATATTTCATATTTTAATTGACAGATGAAGTTTCAAGCAGCCACACCTCTTCAAATACTTCAAGCAGATCCACGATCACTGAATCAGCCCAAGGTGTCATTAGTTAACTCCTACTGTTGAACAACTAAATCATAACAAATATTACATGTTATTTTTCGACCGTCAGTTACTTACTATTGAAGTATTCACAGGATACCAGTTCTCAATCACACCATATGTAGCCCCCAGGATAACTCCTGGTTCAACACCAATTATTTCATCCTCTGGTGGTTCCCCATTAGCATATTCAACTGGTCCATCCACTCCGAAGTTCTATTCTGGTCCAACGTCGCCTACAAGATCTCGTTCTGAAGACCAATCAGCATTTTCATCATGGAATGGATCAAGTCATCAGTATTCAGCCCCCGTCTCTCCTCAACGCCGCTCATTTACAGGTTCCACACAGCGGATTATCAATGGGAGTCGCTATATTCATTTGGGATAGTTCCTGAACATGTTTGTTCTTTTGATATTTCTAGGGCGACCTCGTATAGATGGAAAGGAATTCTTCCGACAAGCACGGTTGGTCACTATGCTGTTGACTCTTTTCAGTAATTTATAGTTTGTTCACCCTATAACACTTGTGGCCACACATACCAGGACGCGACTTTCTTATGAGCAATTTGGAGCATTCTTGGCAAATATCAAGGAATTTAATGCGCAGAAACAATCGCGAGAGGTAGCGCGGTTCACCAGTATTTTATAACCTCTCAGTTCATTAAATCATTAGTATCCACAAAAATCATGTGATGTGATGTTTTGTACTTGACCAATTTCTACAGGACACCCTATCGAAAGCAGAGGAGATTTTTGGAACAGAGCACAAAGATCTATACATTTCTTTCCAGAATATGCTTAATCGCAACCAATCGTGAACCTGTCATAGGCTGCCGTATTTCTTCTTTTGAACAAGCTGGTTTCAAGATCGTATCCTTAGAAATCTGTGCATAGGCCATTGTAGTTTCGGCGCGGTTATCCTGAATGACATGATGTAAATGGATATGGTCATGCATGCAATTCAACAAGTGAAAGTTTTTTTTTTTCTGTAACAAGTGAGAGTTGAGACTGTCAGATATATTGGCCTGTGTAATTGACTTGTAAATTGAAGCTTGTTTTCAGCACCTCCTGTCTTTCCTACTGCACACTCAGCCTGCAGATTCGTTAAGGCGTGCACATCATCATGACATTATAAAAGCCTAATACTATGTTAATCATGGATCAAAAGTTGAAGAGGTTCCTCCAGGTTGTGTTGCATTGCACGTTGAAAAAGTCGAAAGGTTTCCTCTATACATTATGCAATCCGCTTATTATGATCCATGAATAGATCTGTTATTTTTGGTCTATAAAAGAGGGGCGACATCTTCCGCTGGAGGATAACTGTTGCAGTCTTTGCTTCTCAACTCCTGTTCTTCTCCCTTCATTCTCTGGTGGTTAGGCCATTTGTGTTTGTTAGTTTCCAGTAGTTCCCTTAGGTTGCTGACATGCAGCAAGTACCTTGGGAGTATCAGCTGGCCGTGGCCGATTACTGGAAGGGGGGGCCGGCGGCCATGGAGCCAGCAGCTACTGCATGGGTTCCTGGCCTCCCTCTGGAGATGACAGTCGCTGCTCCTGCTGCTAGCCACGGTGATCTGGCCGTCAGCTCCAGCGGACGGCAGCAGCAGCAGCAGCTGGCCATGGTCGAGAGCACCACCGACCATCACCATCAGTACGAGTGGAGCGGTCCGGTGGAAGCGTTCGAGCAAGCAGCGCGGGAGTTCGAGGACAAGCTCGGCAGGACGGAGACGAAGATCCACCTGTTCCCGGCGAGCATGGTGGACCTCGCTGAGCGCTACGCCGCGCCCAGGACCGTCTCCATCGGCCCCTACCACCACGGCCGGAGCCACGCCGTCCTTCAGATGGAGAGCACCAAGCACGTGGCCTCCTGGCACTTCGTCAGGGCCTCGGGCCGCTCCGTCGAGGAGGTGTACTCCGCGGTCTGCGCCGTCGCCGACGAGGCCCGCGGCTGCTACGACGAGGAAAGGGTGCGGGGTCTCGCTGACGACGACTTCAAGCCCATGATGTTCTTCGACGGCTGCTTCCTGCTGCAGTACCTGCTGTACGCGTCCACGTACGGCGGCGACGACGAGGACGAGGGGATGGCAGTAGACCCGGCGCTGAGGAGCGCCTTCAGCTCCGACTCCGACCGCATCTTCTCCGACGTCGTGCTGCTCGAGAACCAGCTCCCGTGGGTGGTGGTCGAGACGCTCATGAGCTTCGCGCCCGCGCCCGGCCTGGACCTGCCGAAGCTCGTCGGACGCGTGAAAGGCTCCCTGCAGGCCCGCAGGCCCTCGACGAGAAACCTCCTGCTTGGGACAGCAGCTACACGCCGCCGCACCTGCTCGGCCTCCTACGGTACTACATCGTCGGAACCGGAACCAAGCTCTCGTCCGAGTCCTCCCGCGGCCTATCCGAGAAGGCCGAGAAGGTGTCCATCTCCGTGAGCGCCGTGGAGCTCGCGGAGATGGGCATCCAGCTGACGGCCACCAAGACGGGGGCGGAGCTGAAGGAGATGGGCGTCAGGAAGGGGCTGCTCTCCGGCGAGCTCTTCCTGGCGCCGCTGTCCCTGGACGACGCGAACGCCGGGTTCCTCGTCAACATGGCGGCGCTGGAGCTGTGCACGACGCCGGACTTCTCCGAGGCCGGCGAGGAGCGGTCCACCGTGTGCTCGTACCTCTGCCTGCTGGGCATGGTGACGGACCGCGTGGAGGACGTGCAGGAGCTGCGCACGAATCACATCTTGCAGGGGGGAGCGGGGCTGACCAACGAGGACGCGCTCCGCCTCTTCATCAGCCTCGAGAAGCACCTGCGGCCCGGGAGATGCTACCTCCGCACCATGCTGGACATCGAGAACTACAGGGTCCATAGGCCGGTGCGCACCATGGTGTACAGGTTTGGCTACAAGAATATGAAGACTATCATCACCGTGCTGACCGTCGTTGGCGCATTTGTCGGTTTGCTCGAGGCAATCAAGTCTCTTAGGAGTAAGTAAGTAAGTAAGTAAGTCTCTTAGGAGTAAGTAAGTACTTACTGGATGCATGATAGTTGCTGGTAAAATTTACCACACACTTGTGGCGTTGTTCAAATAAATTACACAAATTGAGTAATTTTAATCAGAAGTTTGCCAAAACGGCACAAAATGTGGAGGCCTAGTATTATGAGATGAAAGGAGTACACGGCTTACTCGTAAGTGTTCGTCATGAGTGGGAGTTAGCACTACAGTGGCGGAGCGTGACAAGCAACCAAGGGGCGGCCAGTGTCAGACTAAAAGTGAAATATGTAATAAAACATATGCGACTCGCAACATAAATTGTCAATTCTACCAACCCTAAGCACCAGGAGCTGGATGTTCTTGTTAAAAAAAAAACAGTATGAGTTTGTGATTGAAATCGACATAGGTGCCGTTCGTCGCGACTTGTTGGATTAGAAGAACCGCAACGACAAAAAAGTAGCTCATTCGCCTTCACTATTTTTTGCACGACACTAGCGTGGGAGCGGGCCGAGAGGGAGTCGCTGGGTGGCCTATGATGATGAAACCTGAAACCGATCTGAATTTGGGTGTAGCCGGAGGGAGATGGTAGGTGAGCAGGGCACGGTTCCTCCGGCGATCGTGTCGCCGCCTCTTGCTTGCTTCCGTCACGTGGGGTGCATGAGAGGAGGTCCGGTCTGTAGGGCGTGGAGGATTGGGGGTATGACCGCATGAATATGGCACCTTCGAGGAGGCCGCGGTGGTGGTGAGCTTACTGAGGTGGCTCTGCCATTGAGCACTACCAACAACAACCATGTGCTTATGTGCCAAAGCATATACATGAGGTCCTAAACTAACCGAGCAACGTTATGCCTGATGATGACCACAGCTCATTGCATTTGAAAAAAAAATTAAACTAGACCGACGAGCAACGTGATCTACAACTTTGTTAATTAATTCCTGGATCATGGCGTGCTTTTAGTATTCGATCGAGCAGCAATGGATATATATACCTCGTATCCCTTTTTCTAAACTTTCCAACAAAGCTGAGCCTGCAGTCTGGCCTTAGACCCTTAGATATGTATCAAGATAAAAGCACCACCTTTATGCTCGACTGTGCCTTCTCTTTTCGATGTAAGTTGCGCGTGAAGGAATGTCTTTTCGTAAGTAATTGTGAACTCATAATGCAATCACACCCATTGCCCACTCCATCTCACGTTTGGACATGCATGTTGTCACGTTAATTGGGACAATCAGCCACTATCCCACAAAATATGCATCAAATTGACAACCTACTTGTAGTTGAATGTTTAGGAGTGTGGTTGCACTCATAGCTCATCAATAATTAATCAAACCCTAGGTTTGCATCATGCGCTGAACTGAACCGGTTGCTTAGTCGCGGTGCTGACAAGAATGAAGTCCGTAAGGTAAATGATGAGCTGAATGAATTGTTGTACAAAGAAGCAATGCTATGGCTACAGTGCTCACGTATTACTTGGCTTCGTGAGGGTGACCGCAATACGAAGTTCTTTCATAAAAAGTTATGTGGCAGGCTAAGAAAAATAAAATCACCAAGCTCAAGGATGAGAATGGTACGTGGGTTACATCTCTGACGAAACTAAAAGCCATGGCAACCCGGCCTTTTCAGGACCTTATCATTTGTGATCCTATAGTTTCAACCCGGAAGAGATAGTGCAACTATCCGAGAAAAAAGTGACAATGATGAATGAAGAATTATGTTGAGAGTTCTTTGAGAAGGAGATGTCCGATGCTTTGTTTCAGATAGGGCCGCTCGAGGTGCCAGGCATGGATGGTTTCCCGGCCAAGTTTTACCAATTCAATTGGGGATTATTGAAGGAGAAAGTGGTGCCTGCGGTGCAACATTTTTTGCATCTGGTTGTATGCCGGCTAATGTTAGTCACACTGCCATTGTCTTAATCCCAAGGTGGATCAGCCGGCTACTCTCAAGGAATTCCCCCCTATCAGTCTGTGTATGGTGCTACATAAGGTGATTGAAAAATGCCTTGCAAACAGATTGATGCCAATTCTCAGTGACATCATTTCAGTGAACCAAAGTGCATTTGTGCCTAGTAGGTTAATCACGGATAATGCACTTGTGGCGTTTGAATGCTTTCACTTCATTGAGCAGAATAATAATCCCAGGAAGAACTTTTGTGCTTGTAAGATTGATTTGTCGAAGGCCTGTGATCGCATCGATTGGGGCTTCTTGGAAAAGGCGATGAAGGGCTTAGGTTTCACTCACCGGTGGATCGGTTGGATCATGTCGCGTGTATCCTCGGTGAGTTACTCGGTCAAATTAAATGGAACCTTGCTAGATTCGTTCACCCCGACGCGAGAGCTGCGTCAAGGCAGCCCACTCTCGTCATTCTTGTTCCTGTTTGTTGCTGACGGGCTCTCGGCACTATTGCAAAAGGAAATAACCAACAATAATATCACCCCCTTAAGTTGTGTCACGGAGCTCCGAGTATATCACACATGCTTTTCGATGACACCCTACTTTTCTTCAAAGCAAACACAGTACAGGCTTCCCGGATGCAGCAGGTCATCAACACATGTGCGCAAGGTATGGGCCAGTTGATAAATTTTGACAAGTGCTCACTCATGTTTGGCAAATCTTGCCCCATTGAGACCCATGATGAGGTAAAGGCTGTTTTGCAAGTCTCGCAAATTGAGTTTGAGCCCAAATATCTTGGACTCCCAACACCGGAGGGGAGAATGCACTGAGGCAAGTTCCAAGATGTGCAAGCAAATATGCTCAAAAGACTTGTGCAATGGGGGGATTGCTCATCAGGAGGTAAGGAGGTGCTTGTGAAAGCGGTGGCCTATGCCTCCCAACTTATCTTATGGGTATATTCAAGCTACCCAACGGCCTATGCGAGGACCTCACGAAGATGATACAGGATTTCCTGCGGGGTGCGTATCAAGGGCGCAGACATACACATTGGGTGGCTTGGGATATCATGCCGCAGCCTAAATCTCTTGCTGGTATGGGGTTCAGAGACATGAAACTGTTTAACCAAGCTTTGCTTGCTAAGCAGGCCTGGAGATTGATTGGGAACCCTCAGAGTCTATGCGCCCAGGTGCTTAAAGCGAAATATTTCCTTAATGGGTTCGTAGTGGGCACTGTTTTCACAGGGAACTCTCCTCGACATGGCAAGCAATTGACTATGGATTGGAGTTACTCAAGACAGGTGTTATTTGGCATATTGGCGATGTCTCGAAGGTGCGTATATGGATCCATGGATCCCACGGAATCAGTCGCGCCGCCAATAACGCCAAAACGTCGTTGCCGGCTCAAGTGGGTCTCGGAGTACAAAAAAAATTGTTGGAGTACAAAAAAAGTACCTTTGAGCTGCTTAGATTTCAGGGATATTTGAAGATAACTAATTTGAAAAAGATCTTGCTAAAAAGACCAGGACCTTCTTCCGTTGTTTGGAATTCTCCTCCAAAAGAGTATAGGAAATATTGATATAGAGCGACAAACAATTTAAATCGATAAAATAAAAACATTGTGGAAGTATTGCATGTGTGTGTGTGCGCGCGCGCACGCGCGTGCGTGCGTGCGTGCGTGCGTGCGTGTGTGTGTGTGTGTGTGTGTGTGACATACCTCAAAAAACTACACAGCATCAGAATTGTAGTATCAAAAGGAACAAACATACCCCACCACCAAAATTTAACACAACTATTCACCGCACCACTACCCTGAGCATTTGTAAAAATTTCTAATAGTATTAATAATAAACACCAATCAATCCCCATTGCCCTCTTTCTTTCTTTCTTCCCCATGGAGCTCTGTGCCCTTTCCTTCTTACTATGACACATCCATGACAAATCAGAAGGTAAAAGGCTACACTAAATTTGCAAATTGAGAGCTCTTCAACACCATGATATGTGTCGAGGATGAGAGATGTCATAGAAGCAACTTGAACTCGAACGGAGGATGCGGAGATGCCACATAAAAAAGTTTTTATGCTAATTTGAATTACGATTGAATCTATGAAATCTAAACTTGTTAAATATCCAAGATCAGTCTTTTTCAAAGGTCTTATCGCTAGGAGTTCAAATACATAAAAATATACAAAATTGGAAGTTTGATTAAAGAGGTATCAATCATCTAAATGTGTGCCTTTTATATGGGATTAACCACCCTGCACCAGTTCTTTTCCCTTTTGGGGAAGTCCAACATTGGTCAAACTTTTTTTGGTACTTTCCCATTTTAGAAACTTTTGGAAATCCATGTGTGACTTTCAGAAAATCGTGACCCGACCTTTGGGATTTAAAATTTCAGAAAATTCAACACAAACTTTGAGGATTTCAAACTTCCAAAAAATTCAGTACTTACTTTCAAGATTCAATCCTTAAGAATGTACTTTTAAAATTATAAAAAAACTGGAGTTCAATTTAAACTTTTCAAGAAAAATGAAAACTCAAGTTTCAATTTTTATAAATAAAAAAAAACTTTGAAAAGATCAAGAACTTAGGGAAATTTTGAACTTCTATTTTTTGGGGAAACTTCACGTAGAAAAATGCCACATAGGTGGGGCCTACATTACATGCATGTGTGTGTGAGAGAGAAAGCGCTTAGGCTGGTCACAATGGGCAAGAACATAAGCTAGCAACTTACACACTTCCCTAGACTATGTTACTACCTCCATAGTGGGTAGGAACATCTATGTAGTGTCATGCAACGATGTATTTATTAGGTTATAGACTCATTGTTTCTTGGAGTGTGTGATGTTCCGGTAACTTAGCTAGTTACACACTTCCCTAGACTATGTAGTGTCATGCAACGATGTATTTATTACAAGCACATCTCTCTTCATTAAATATATGCCACATAAGCAAAGTTGTATTGGAGTGTGTGATGTTACCCCTAAGTTCCTCCCCACTGTGACCA
>NC_057799.1:531806133-531813576 GCF_018294505.1 Triticum aestivum
AGCATGCTCTCACACGTGGTCGGTCTTTGACGGCGCTCACGATTTGATGATAGGGAGTTAATATGCTCTCTCACTGTAGCTAACACATACTATAAAAAATACACCCTGTTCATGGGAGTCATTAATGTTTGTATTTGCAATTGATATGAGAATTTACTGGAAAAATGCCCATATGCATCATCTGTCACAAATGGTGCATGAAGAGCGTATTCTGCTCGGTAGGTAGGGGAGTCATTAGAAAATCCTGATTCGATCTGCCTTGCTACAATTTAATTTTACGATTAATCACTACACAAATATCTTGTAAATAATGTGGTAGATACATATTTTAAGTCTTCGGTAGTTTCAGACGTTCATTTGCATCCAACTAAGCTCACATACTACAAAAAAAATGATTTTTCCAATATATTGACCCCACAAAATATTCACGAACATCACCATAAACCAATGAAAGTAAATCAAGTTTTCCCTAAAAAAAGCAAATCAAGTTCGTGCTCACCTTGCAAACGTCGAAACCACTTTTTCTTCACCCTTTTTCCTTGAAATGCCCACTCTGAGAGAGCATATACAAGACGTTAATTTTGAGTCAGTTTATGTTATTCCTTGATAATAGTTATCCGATGATCCTAAAGAGTGTTAATGCTTGGGCAGGCACATGTGATGAAGCATTTGATACAAGGACTGGCACCTGTTGAGGACGATGTCATTTATCTAAAAAAGCCACGGACGACTAGGGCTTTTGGCGAAGCAATTGTTCTTACTTGTAGGATTTTTCGAAAAGGAGGATAACCTCGGCCTCTGCATCAACACATAAAACATTTTTTTATTAATATTTAACAGAGTCTGACAACATAAGTACATGGATCAACTCGAAGCCACCTATCTGGTAAACAAAGTCGCAACACCTACAATCTTGATAGTGTGCCCGAATAGCATGAAAACGCACTACCTAATTCGGTGGTCTCACTTAGCTGCCCCTCATCGGGCCGAGAGCATTACCTGGTCTGGCCCTCCTGCAGAGCGCACCGCATGCGCACACTCTGGATCTGCCGTCGTCATCTTTCACCTTCTCATCTCCAAGAGTGTTCAACACATTGACTTTGTCAGGCCCAACTGTTGTCGGCGTCACCACGACGTTAGACAGTGCCACCAGCCTGCACGTGTCCATCAACCCGCGTTCAACGTTGAGACTCCACCGCGCCATGCTGTCGAGACCTGCCGTCTTCGATGCGGTAGATACAACCCGCTCCAGCTATTGGCTCCTTCAGTCAGTTCCTGCTCCAAAACAGTGGTATAATAATAGTTATGTCAATCGGTGCTCTAACAACCAACTATTGGAAGTCATGGCTAAAGAACACATGTACTGGGAGAGGTAGATAGGCGAAGCCTGCTGAGGGATGTGTCATTGCTCAATGTTGACGCAACATTTCGCTCAGAAGATCTTCAAGGTGCCGTCACTTCAATTCTTGGGGATGACAAGGGTAGTTTTATTGCTGCTTCAAATGACTACATCGAGCATGTAGCGAATGCAACAATGGCAGAGGCCTATGCGCCCAGGCGTGGACTTCTTCTAGCGCAACAGCTTGGGATCGAGAACCTGATTGTCGAATCAGATTGTATGGAGGTGATTGATACGATGCATGATGGGGGGTTTTCTTCGACATGAGTTGCTGCTATCTATGCTAATTGCAATGTTTCATCGATACGGTATACTTCGGTTTCTTTCGTTCACTGCGAAGGGAGGAAAATGTTGTCTCTCATGAACTAGCTAGGCTAGCGAGCTCTACACCACCGTCTATGTGGTTTGATGAGCCGCCGACATCAATTGTAAGGTGGCTGGTGGATGATGTAACTGTGTTTTGATTTAATAAAGTTCCCGAAGTTCAAAATAATAGTTTGAAGCCTTGAATTAAAAAAAGTTGTGTATGCTCTCGCTGACACAAGATTGGCAGAACACGCCATTATTTGACTGATTGACTGCCTTAAAAAAATTGGTATTGCATGGTAGAAATAGTTGTGTTTCAGATAATGTCCTAGATATACATTGATTGTCGTTAAAACCTGGGAGAGAATTTGTGGCACGTATGTCACTGGTCCCTGCTTTTTATTTTGGCTTTCGATTTTGAAAGTTTATATCTTTTAAACAAAAATTCTAAATTAAATTCTGTTTTCATTGTCGTGTTCCTCATGACCAGCGATTTCAAATAAGATCCATTTTAAATATATTTTGATGAATTTAAATAAAGGTTAAGTTTCAATGTTGAAACTTAGTTCGAGCGACCTATAAAAATAAATTATTTTGTGTCCAAGACCGACAGAAAAATTGCTTGAAATTATATCTATGAAATTGGTTGAAACTTGGCAGTTTTGGATGCAAAAACTGAAGTTTACTCGTTGAAACTTAAGGCCTCCTTTGGTTTGAAGGAATTTCATAGGAATTCTAGAGGATACGATTCTTATAGGATTTTTTCCTTTAGAGCCCTTTGGTTTATAGGAATGGATTCCTATTCCTACATAGGATTGGTTCCTATCCTCCACATTTCATAGGAAAATAAAAATGAGCCTAAACTCAATGAAAAAATTCCTTTGGTGTCAACCAAATGACATCTCGTTTCCTATTCCTATTCATAGGATTTGAGATACATGTCATCTCATTTCCTACAAAATTCCTATTCCTATGATAAACCTATCCTATGAACCAAAAGAGGCCTAAAACTGTTTGAGTGATATTCTTTTTTACCGTGCTCTCGTGCGGGATTAAACTATTGCACGAATCGCGAGGCAAAACGAGCGGGCCGGCAGGACTTGGCAGGTGAGTGCCCGCACACTCACGTGCCCCCACGCATTTCCAGTTAAAACCTACTATACCAGTTCTTGTAGTGGCAAAAAAAAAAAAAATCACTTCAACCCTTTCTTCTGCGGGCGATGCTTTTACTGAGCAGTAGAGCGGTATCTGCGATTGACCGATTTGTAAAGGCCGGCGTTGCAACTTGCAAGTAATGCTGACTGCTTTTCGATTTACCAATAGTAAGTTGAAGGACCATAATTTGTGCTGGCTCAGTTCATGCACTTCACAACATGATGAGGAATGCACTCAGAGTATCTCTGTTCTTGTCTTGCGTTGTATGGGTTTCCTGTGAGGCACCATTGTTCTGTACAGTGTTGATGGATGGAATCCTGCTTGTAGAGTCGGGGTTTGGACGCCGGGCGTCCATTGGTGAACCTACCAACCGAAGCCGAGTCTGAGATATACTATATGATAGTAGTTTTTTTAAAGAAGATACAGTATATTAGGTAGACTCGGACAGGGACACGATCGAGACCAGGCAGATATATATGGCAGGTAGTCTGGCTTCTACTGCGACTTCTGCTTGCCACTCTCGTAACCGACGGAGACATACGATATGTCGACAACCGACGGAAGCGCCCAATCGTGGTCATCGCCGCAGTGGTCCGACCTCCCCGACGACCTCCTCGGCATGGTCCGCCTCAGGCTTGCCTCCCCGCACGACCGCGTGCGCCTCGCCGCTGTCTGCAAGGTGTGGCGCGCCGCCATGTCGCGGCTCCCGGCGCCACCTCCCGTCCCGCTGCTGCTCCTGTCGCCGTGCGAGGCCCGGACGGGAGCGCAACTCGTAGGGACGAAGCACCTGTGCGGCCCCGACGACAGCTGGGTCGTGCGCGTTCCAGACAAGGCAGACGGCAAGTTGTTCGTCGGCTCACACGAAGGCGGCTGGGTCGCTGCGGTCGACTGGAGAACGCTCGTCATCGTGAATCTCTTCTCTGATGCAGAGGTGGTGGAGGCCTCCCCAATACGCTCGCCTAAACTAGAACACATCGCGCCAAACTGTCATCGAAAAATCATCTTCTCCGAAGACCCCACCTCTAGCAGCTGCATCCTTGCTGCCATCCCTCACCGGTGGTCCTACGTTGCAGTGTGCAAAGTTGGTGGCGATACGAGCGGATGGACCGTAGAAAAAATGGGGGAGAAGACGATTATGGACATCGCATTCTGCAACGGAGAGCTCTATGGTCTTATGTATCCCAATGAGGAGCTGGTTAAATTTGAAATTAACATCAAGGTAGACGGCACGCCGATCATCACATCCAACCACATGCTGGCCGTTGAAAGGCGCAACCGTTACCAGTCGTTCCCGGGCTACCTCATCGAGCTACACGGCAAGCCATCTATGGCGATACGAAATTGTTGGTTGCCCAACCGAGAGCCTTTCTTTAAGGTCTTCACACTTGTCGACACCGGAAACAATGAGGGTTACATGTACAAGTGGGCAGAACTGATGAGTTTTGGTGACCATGCCTTGTTCTTCGGGCTGAATAACTCTAAGGCGGTGCGCGTGACAGACAGACATCATGGTGTGGAAAGAAATCATATCTACTACTCCACAAAAAAAGACCGGTGGCCAAAAACTGAGTTACCTGATGATACATTGTACTCCGTAATAACAAACGACGACGAGCACATGTATTGCAGGGAAGATGAAAGCGTCGGCGATGGTGTCGAGAGAACAGGATATTACATGGTGGGTTTTAAAAGTTCTCTCATGTGGCTTTACCCTCCATGCTCGTCGAGAATATATAAGACTGTTACGTTATGTTGTCATTTAATCTTTATAATTTATATCAAAAGGGAGGCGATGGTTAATCTCTCCACATACTATTGTGTGCTTCTCAGGCCGAACAAGAGGTCCTGCTCTTCTAAATTTATTAATAAGATGCCCGTTCTACGCTATGGGATCATACAAGATTAGATGGATTTATTTCAATTTGAATTCCAAAAGGTCAGCAATATAGACCCATATGTCTCCTTAATGTCAGCTTCAAGATTTTCACCAAAATGGCTACTAATAGGTTCAACACGGTTGATGATCATGTCGTACGGCCATCTCAAACAGCTTTCATGCAAGGAAGAAATATACTCGATGGAGTAGTAATCCTACATGAGGCCGTTCACGAGATGCAGCGAAAAAACATGAGTGGAGTAGTTTTAAAGATTGACTTTGAAAGGACTTACGACAAGGTCAAATGGTCATTCCTTCAACTGGCCCTGAGAATGAAAGGATTCTCCGATAAATGGAGCGAGTGGATCCAAAATTTTGTCACTGGAGGTAATGTGGCCATCAAGATCAACGATGATCGGACAAAAAAAGGACTACACCAGGGTGACTCCATGTCTCCAATGTTATTTAACATTGTTGCTGACATGTTGGCTATTCTGATTGATCGTGCCAAGCAGGACGGTCAGATTGCAGGAGTAGTGCCACACCTTGTAGATGGTGCCTCTCTATTCTGCAATATGCCGATGATACAATTCTTTTTATGGAATATGACCTGGACAAGGCTCGAAACCTGAAACTATTGCCTTCAGCGTTTGAGCAAATGTCGGGCCTTAAAATTAACTTTCATAGAAGTGAACTATACTGCTTTGGAGAAGGGCGATGCTAGGCGCCGGCGCACCGTCCGGACGCTTCGGCCGGTCTAGCCCTAGCCGTCAGATCGGCCCATTCCGATCCGTTGGATCCTTATCCAACCAGGGCGTCGTCTTCCTCTCGCGAGCGCGGACGGGGAAAGGAACCCCGTCTCGCCGTCCGTCTTCGCCGGCCGCCCCACGCTCCGGCACTCAGCTCGCCCCGCCCGCTCGCCGCCCCGGCCGCCGGTTGGAGCTGACCGCTCGCCGCCTCGGCCGCCCATCGGAGCGCCATGGATGCAGCTCCGCGACTCAACTCGTCCAAGTCCGCTCGCCGCCCCGGCAGCCCGTCGGGGCCGCCCCGCGCTCCGGGACTCGGCTCGCCACGACCGCTCGCTGCCCCCGCTGCTCGTCGGAGTGCCATGGATGCAGCTCCGCCTCACCGATGATTGGTTCCAGCAAAAAACAGAGATGCCCCGTGGTAGCATTTTCCCGTGTCAGTCGTAGCAAATGAAGACAACGGTTGCAGCAAAAAAAATCCATCAGCGTCGCCATTGTAGCAAACATGTTAATCAGATGTAGCAAAACACATCGCCAATGGTAGCAAAAAATGAGGTTGTTGCAACAAAAAATGTTCGTCCTCGTCGTCGCCGGTCACACCTCAGTCGCAAAAAAGTACCATGGCCGCATGAATGGATGTAGCAAAACACACAGACGGTAGTAGCAAAAAATTGACACGATTGTAGCTTTTCTCCTCTACGGTGGAAGCTTTTCTGTAAACTATTGAAACTTTTTTCGTTTTGAGCAGCGCCTGGGTGAAAAATTCATCTCTCGTTTGGTTGAAGCTTTTTTCATCGAAGGTTGTAGCATTTTCTGTAGACGGTTGTAGCTTTCCTCGATGGCACTGAACGCTTGCAACTTTCTGTATATCCGATGTAGCAAAACTCGGCGCCGGTTGTAGCTGAGTGGTGTGCCGGTTGTAGCAAAATGTGATACAGGCTGTAGCATGTAACAAAAAAGCGCGATGTCTAGTGTTTGCTCGCGATGACGATGACGCCGTTTTGCTGCAACAGTAGTAGATTTTTGCTACCACCGGCGATTGAATTTGCTACAACCGGTTCTAACAAAAAACCATCGTGGGGTGTAGTCTGCCATGGCTGGGGAGGCTCGAGCGCTGCAAGGTCTGGCGAGGGGCGGCCGGGGCGGATTCCAGGGAGAGGCAGAGGGGCGGATTCTAGGAAGAGGCAGAGGGGTAGTAGTCCGGCGAGGGGCGGCCGCAGGCGAACGAGATCCGGCGAGGGGCGGCCGCATGCGAACGAGATCCGGCGAGGGGCGGCCGCACGCGAACGACATCCGGTGAGGGGCGGCCGCACGCGGACGACAAGGCGCTCTTCTCTGGCGTCAGTGGTCGAAGGAGCAGTCGAAGGAGTCCGCTGGTCGCCTGGCCCGCGCGTGGTGCCTGCCGGCTCTGGTGCCCTCCTGTACGTGCGCTGCGCGAGGAAGAGGGAGACCGGCCGAATCGTTCCGCCGGTGCCCCGGCCCCAAACGTTTCCCTTTGGAGAAGCCAGTGAGTCGGCAACCCATTACCACTACTGGAATCAGGATCTTTGCTGTCAGCCAGCTCGGCAAAGAAAGAGAGGACGACAAAGAAGGTGTTTGCCATCAACCTGCTCTTTGCCGTCTGCTAGCAGACGACAAAGATGGTGGGTGGCGGACTATAAGGATGACCTAACGACCAGTTTCTTTGCCGTCAGCCAGCAGACGGCAAATAAACTGGCCGTTCCCCCTGGCCCCACCCCACTAAGTGCCGGCGCCCCACCCCTCTCCCTCTCTCCCAGCCCTCACCTCACCTGCGCCGCTGCCCCCACCCCCGACCCCCCGCCCCCGCCGCCCCGAGCTTCGCCCCGCCCCGTCAACGCCTCCTCCTCGCCCCGCCCCTCGCCTCCTCGCCCCTCCTTCGCCCCTCCTTCGCCCCTGCGCGTCGCCGCCCGAGGCCTCTGCCTCGCCTCTCCGGCGCTCTC
>NC_057799.1:531813753-531816702 GCF_018294505.1 Triticum aestivum
GGACGCCCAACCCCCTCTGCCTCCGACCCCGACCCCGGCCGTCCCCAACACCGAGGTGCGCCACCCCTCCCTCTTCCCTCCCTCTTCTCTCTCTCTCTCTCTGTTTAGGTTTAGGTTTACTTTCTTTTTGTTTAGGTTTAGCCGACAGGAGGAAGAAGAAGATGATGAAAAATTGACATTTAGTTTAGGTTTACTTTCTGTTTCATGTAGCCTATTAGTATCACAAGTGATAGTTTAGGTTAATTTGCGTGCCTTGTGAAGATTTGTGATCCGTGAAGTTAAATTTGGAGGAAGGACCGTGTGCCAAAAACATCAAATTCTTCAAATTCTGTTCACTGCGAATCGGTGTGCCTGCTTCTGCTTGCTCACTGCTATAGCTTTTGGAATTTGTTTTACAAGTTGATGTGGAGTTATTGCGTTTTTTTGTTAACACTGATCTCTGAGGAAGAGTGTTGTGCTCGTGAGTGTAGTGTACTATTATTCGGCGCTTTTGGGATCCTATCATTTGTAGGGTTTTAGATGGTAGGGTTATTTCTTATAAGTTGTTGTTTTATGTTAAGTTGTGTTCTGGTGGTCCAAAAACCCACTAATTTGGAAACATTGTTGAGGCCTTTCTTTGATTGGATATAAATGGTGCTGCTTCGTGTCATCTGAAGTGGTTGCTAATGAGTGCAAAATTTCAGAACAACTTGTGCATTCTGTACATATTAGGAGTTTTGGGTTGTTATTTTGGTTGTGCTTTTATTGATTTTTTTACACAACTGCTTTTATGGATTCGTTGCCATATGGATGCTTAACTGCAAGTACTTTATTAGTCATGATGGTATGCTACTATGTTAGTATCATTAGCTATATCAATAATTTTGTTGGGGATGTCTGGGAATACATATTTTGTGTTTCATCCATAATCATAATTGTGACCTGGTTGCAAGTTGCAGCTGTTGAAGGGGTCATTGTAGTTGATGTTCATGTGTATATTGGTTGGTTCATTGAGATATTCCTAGCACTGATGTTGTGAACTGCGTGAATTTTAGGACATGCCGGGCTTCAAATTTTTTTGAGATACTGATATTGGTGCTTGATGCTGACAAACAGTATAAGTGGCAATGTTATAAAAGTATGAATCCACAAGCTTAGCTTAGCTTTGCCATTTATAGTGGCAATGGCAATATATCTTGTGCTCAGCTCTAGTATGTCAACCTAGAGCCACCTAAAATATGCTATGTTTTTTAGATTACTATGCTCTGTTTTTCAACATTTTCAGTTTTCTTTCATGTCCAAAAAATCCCTAGTTTTCAAGGGTGCCAATTGCCATTGCCAACTAACCTACGAAATTAATTAAGTGTTGTTGATGTTGTTGAGCACAAGTGCATTGCTTTTTTTTTCTCAGTTTTCTTTCATGTCTAAAACTTGGCTTTGTTCCAACTATTGCCAACTAACCTACCAAATTAATTAATTGTAGTTGATTATCAGAGATGGGGGGGGGGAGGGAGGCCGCCACCGCAGGCTACGCTCTGCCACACCTGAGTACGACTTGGAAGGTTTCGAGTTCTTCACGATCATACTTGAGAATTCCTCCAAGAGGCAGGTATATAAAAGGAGAGATCTCCCCTTCACCGATCTCTTTACCATAATTCTGCTGTTTACTATATCACTCCTTGACCCACGTTGCAGAGGCTACCTGACACTTTTACGGAGATGCTGGACGACCATCGGCCAAAGAATGTGAAGCTGCGACAGCCCGACAGCGGGCTTCGCAGGCTTTGGGACGTGGAGGTGGTGATCAGGAACGACCACATGTACCTGTGTCGTGGCTGGGAGCAGTTCATCCGTGCCTACGACCCGAGGCACAGGTACTTCCTTGTCTTCAGGTACGACGGCGATGCCATGCTCACCATGAAGGTGTTCAACACGACTATGTGCCGCATGCGCTACCAGGACGACGATGATGCCAGTACGCTCTGCCTCTTCTTCCTCTCCATTTGGCTTTGTCTTACACTGATTGTTAAAAAACTTTGTTGCATTTGGTCAGGCAATCAGAGCAGCGACAACGACTCTGGCTACAGCAAAAGCAGCAGCGAGTCTGGCTACAGCGAAAGCAGTAGCGAGGATGATCCAGAATGGAGAGGGGAAGAAGAGGAGCAGAGTGGGGATGAGGAGGTGCAGCCTATTCTGTCTAACGATGACCTCGCGATGGTGGTGGTTGACGATGGCCAAGCGATGGTGGTGGCCATTGATGGGCAAGAGATGGTGGTGGCTGAGGATGACCTAGCGATGGTGCTGCCTGAAGATGGCCTCGTGATGGTGGTGGTGCCTGATAATGACCTCGCGATGGTGGTGGCGCCGGCGATCCCACAGCCGGGCGACATGACCATGCCAATTGTGGTAGAAGACTACATCCCATTGCCTCGCCGCTCTAAGCGCATCAGGATGATGAAGGAGAAGGAGAAGAAGGAGGAGTGAACTATGTCAGGTATGTCAGATCTCGCAAATGACCAAGTTTACCTAGGTTAGCTAAAAAATGACCAAGTTTACCTAGGTTAGCTCCAATATGATCCATTTTACCTAGGTTAGCTCCAAAATGACCAAGTTTACCTAGGTTAGCTCCAAAATGGCATAAGGTACTTACCTAGGTTAGCTCCTTCTGCTTCTTCTTCTTCTTCTTCTTCTTCTTCTCCTTCTTCTCCTTGTTCTCCTTCTTCTCCTTCTTCTTCTTCTTCTTCTTCTTCTTCTTCTTCTTCTTCTTCTTCTTCTTCTTCTTCTTCTTCTTCTTCTTCTTCTTCTTCTTCTTCTTCTTCTTCTTCTTCTTCTTCTTCTTCTTCTTCTTCTTCTTCTTCTTCTTCTTCTTCTTCTTCTTCTTCTTCTTCTTCTTCTTCTTCTTCTTCTTCTTCTTCTTCTTCTTCTTCTTCTTCTTCTTCTTCTTCTTCTGCTTCTCCTCCTCCTCCTCCT
>NC_057799.1:531823979-531830857 GCF_018294505.1 Triticum aestivum
TTCTCCTTCTCCTACTTCTACTTCTCCTTCTCCTACTTCTCCTTCTCCTTCTCCCTTCTTCTTCTTCTTCTTCTTCTTCTTCTCCTTCTCCTTCTTCTCCTTCTCAGATATTTATGTCAGTTGGTGCAGTTCTAAACAAAGCTTCGTGGCGGGATCTACATGTGAAGCGGAGTACATAGCTTTTTCAGAAGCAGCAAATGAAGGAGTCTGGATGAAGGAGTTCATATCCGATCTAGGTGTCATACCTAGTGCATCGGGTCCAATGAAAATCTTTTGTGACAATACTGGTGCAATTGCCTTGGCGAAGGAATCCATATTTCACAAGAGAATCAAGCACATCAAGAGACGCTTCAATTCCATTTGGGATTTAGTCCAGGTGGGAGACATAGAAATTTGCAAGATACATACGGATCTGAATGTTGCAGACCCGTTGACTAAGCCTCTTCCACGAGCAAAACATGATCAGCACCAAGGCTCGATGGGTGTTAGAATCATTACTGTGTAATCTAGATTATTGACTCTAGTGCAAGTGGGAGACTGAAGGAAATATGGCCTAGAGGCAATAATAAAGTTATTATTTATTTCCTTATATCATGATAAATGTTTATTATTCATGCTAGAATGGTATTAACCGGAAACATAATACTTGTGTGAATACATAGACAAACAGAGTGTCACTAGTATGCCTCTACTTGACTAGCTCGTTGATCAAAGATGGTTATGTTTCCTAGCCATAGACATGAGTTGTCATTTGATTAACGGGATCACATCATTAGGAGAATGATGTGATTGACTTGACCCATTCCGTTAGCTTAGCACTCGATCGTTTAGTATGTTGCTGTTGCTTTCTTCATGACTTATACATGTTCCTATGACTATGAGATTATGCAACTCCCGTTTACCGGAGGAACACTTTGTGTGCTACCAAATGTCACAACGTAACTGGGTGATTATAAAGGTGCTCTACAGGTGTCTCCGAAGGTACTTGTTGGGTTGGCGTATTTCGAGATTAGGATTTGTCACTCCGATTGTCGGAGAGGTATCTCTGGGCCCTCTCGGTAATGCACATCACTTAAGCCTTGCAAGCATTGCAACTAATGAGTTAGTTGTGGGATGATGTATTACGGAACGAGTAAAGAGACTTGCCGGTAACGAGATTGAACTAGGTATTGAGATACCGACGATCGAATCTCGGGCAAGTAACATACCGATGACAAAGGGAACAACATATGTTGTTATGCGGTCTGACCGATAAAGATCTTCGTAGAATATGTGGGAGCCAATATGAGCATACAGGTTCCACTATTGGTTATTGACCGGAGACGTGTCTCAGTCATGTCTACATAGTTCTCGAACCCGTAGGGTCCGCACGCTTAACGTTTCGATGACAATTATATTATGAGTTTATATGTTTTGATGTACCGAAGGTTGTTCGGAGTCCCGGATGTGATCACGGACATGACGAGGAGTCTCGAAATGGTTGAGACATGAAGATTGATATATTGGATGACTATATTCGGACACCGGAATGGTTCCGGGGGTTATCGGATATATACCGGAGTACCGGGGGTTACCGGAACCCCCCGGAGGCTATTGGGCCTCATGGGCCCAATTGGTGGAAGAGGAGAGGCGGCCAAGGGGCAGCCGCGCGCCCCTCCCCCCCAAGTCCGAATTGGACAAGGAGGGGGGCGGCGCCCCCCCTTTCCTTTCCCCCTCTTTCCTTCCCTCTCCTCTCCTAGTCCAACAAGGAAGGGAGGGAGGGAGTCCTACTCCCGGTGGGAGTAGGACTCCTGCTGGCGCGCCTCCTCTTGGACGGCCGCACCCCCCTTGCTCCTTTATATACGGGGGCAGGGGGCACCCTAGAGACACAACAATTGATCATTTGATCTTTTAGCCGTGTGCGGTGCCCCCCTCCACCATAGTCCACCTCGATAATACTGTAGCGGTGCTTAGGCGAAGCCCTGCATCAGTAGAACATCATCATCGTCACCACGCTGTCGTGCTGACGAAAGTCTCCCTCAACACTCGGCTGGATCGGAGTTCGAGGGACGTCATCGGGCTGAACGTGTGCTGAACTCGGAGGTGCCGTGCGTTCGGTACTTGATCGGTCAGATCGTGAAGACATACGACTACATCAACCACGTTGTGCTAACGCTTCCGCTTTCGGTCTACGAGGGTACGTGGACAACACTCTCCCCTCTCGTTGCTATGCATCACCATGATCTTGCGTGTGCGTAGGAATTTTTTTGAAATTACTACGTTCCCCAACAATACAGAGGTCATCATATGCATATCATATTTTTTATTTGCTTTTGGTTGTGATCCTAGAAATCTTAAGCAACTCAAGGACCCAAGGAGAGAGTTGGAGGTTTCACAAATTTTCATATTTGAATTTATTTTCAAATTTGAAGAAAGGATCAATTTGATTTTAATGTTTTCTCTCCTGTTATTTCAAATAATAAAAATAAATGACAGAATATAAAATGACTTCTTCAATAAGAGAGGAATATTGGAGAAGAAAATTTAAAATCAAATTATTATTCCATTTGTATTTTATTTGAATTAGAAAAAATATGTATTTTTGAAAATTGCATTTTAGGCCAGAAAAATGTTCATTGTCACATCCCTAGTCTGGTAGTGCTCTAGGCTAGCTTTTGCATCCATGCATCATGTCTAAACTTATTTTTGAAAGTTGAAATGGGGTTTGTGCAAACCCTAGCACCAGATCAAATCAACTAGGTTCAATACAAAATCTTTTTCAAAGAACCCAAAATGCCCTTTGAAAATGTTCATGATTTCTGATAAAGGTGAAAACCTCTGCCAGAAATGATAAATATATTTCTAGGACATTCCGGATTTTTGGATTAACTCATATCGTATTTGAATTGGGGCATTTAAATCCTATAAATATTTTTAAATACTCTAATAAATCTGAAACTAGTTGTGGGTTGTTGGAAATAATCCAAACACTGCCCAAAATTATTTTCTTCTTCTTCCTGGATGCCTGAAACTAGTTGTGGGGCCACGCCAGTCGTCCTCCTCCTCGCGCCCGGGAGCGCCACGCCACCAGGGCGTCTGCCTGCGTCCCCGACTCCCTGGATGCCTCCGCGCATGCCACACAACCTCCCCGACCGCCTCGCACTCTCCCCCGTGCTCATTCCCGCCTCTGCCGCTCTCTCTCCCGAAACTGAACGTCGCCGTTCGCTGCCCACGCGCTCCCCGCCGTCCCCTCGACCGCCCGTCGTGCTTGCGAGCTCCGCCACATCGCCTGCACCTCTCCGTCAAGCTACAAGACGCCGAACACCCCGTGGAGCCGTCACCGCTGCCTTCTTCATCGCCGGCCGCCCGAGATCACTGTCGCCGTTCCGCCCGCGTTGGACCACCTCCGAGCTCGCCGTTGGCTCCACTGCAACCGTTGTGAGCTTTCGCGTCAATCCCCCCTCTCCTCTGGCTCTTTTGCTTCTGCTAACGCCATTGCCGTCGCGACCGGGAGCTTGGCTCCGCCGGCCATGCCGCCGCCGTGGCCACCGTCACCTAGAGCCGCAACCGAGCACGTCTTAGCGCTCAGTGCATCACCAGGTGCCCGTAGCACCCCTCCGTGGCCCTTGCCGTGCAGTATAACGCCGACCCCGAGCACACCCACACGCCGGCCACCGCCACGAGCTCTTTTCCGGCGAGCTCCGGCCACCCCAGCTACTCCCACTTGCCCCGTTGGATGCGCGCGTTCGCCAGCTCCGTGTAGATGCCCTCCGCCTTGCTTTTGGTCGCCGGAGGAGCGATCCCGAGCCTCCGCCGCGTTTGGTCGTCACCGGCGGCTAAACGCCGGTGGTTTAGCCCCGGTTGACCAGGGATTTGACCCCCTGGGTCACTGACGTGCGGGCCCCGCCCAGCTAACCAAGTTAGTTAGGGTTATTAGGTTAGTCTAATCACTGACACGCGGGACCCACTGGTCAGTTTGACCTGGGCTACCCCGTTGACTCGCTTACGCCATGCTGATGTAGTGCTGACGCAGTAATTCATTTTTTGGAATTAGTTTAATTCTAAATAATTAGAAATTCCAGAAAATGTTTAAAACTTGTAAAAATCATAGAAAATAATCTATAACTCCAAATGAAATAAATCATATATGAAAAATTATCAGAAAAATCCAAAGAATTTTAATATGGCATTTTCATGCATGTTTGAACAAGTTAACCTCACTGAATAGGACAATTCATGATTATGGAATAAATGGTAATTAGTTTTGGAGTTGGAATTTGCTATATGTTTGAATTCCACTTCAATGAATATGACTAACTGTTGCACTAGGTCAATTCAGTACCCTAATATGACATATCATTCATTTGGATGTGCATTGCATTGATTGTGTTATTTCTCTGTTGCCGGTGGTTGTTCCCTCTCGATAGACGTGTTCCGATGTTGAGTTCGATGACACCGATGAAGAACTATATCATCTTCAAAAGTGCCAGGCAAGCAAAACCCCCTTGTTCATTCCGATACAATCCCACTCTCTCGCTTCTGCTCTCTTTTACTGCATTAGGACAACAACGCTTCAACTGTTACATGCTGCGGTAGTTGAACCCCTTTCCTCTGCATGACCTGTCATTGCCACAGTAAATAGATGAAACCCACTAGCATGAGTAGGAGTTGTTTGAGCCCTGATGTGCCTACTCATTCATGCTTGTTTGTCATGCTTGCTATTGCTTAGAGTTGAGTCAGGTCTGATTCATCGGGGATGAATTGGAATGTGGTGAACATGTCCTACTGTTGAGAGCTAAGTGTGTGAACACGATTTGGTAAAGGTAGCGGTGAGAGGCCATGTAGGAGTACATGGTGGGTTGTCTCATTGAAACCGTCCTCAGGAACTGAGTTCTGTGTTTGTGATCCATGAACAGTTACTACCACAAATTGGAATGCTTAAATGCCCCTCTCGACTTATTAATCAACCTGATCTCTGTCCAGGAGTTCCAACTAGTTTCTGGTGTTTGTAGGTAGTGTTAGTAGTCTACCAAGTGGCACCCGGTACAGGTGGGCTTGGGACAGACTAGGCACCATGGCCGGGTATACCAAGCGCCGCCCGTTTGGTGGGCTTGGAACCCTGTACACATCGTTTGGGGTAGTGAGCGACACCCCGGCCGGATCTCCTTGCGGATGGAACCTGAATAGGCGATAAACCTGGACTAGAGACTTGTGTGGTTAGTCAGGTCGTGGCCGACTCCCTCGCCAGGCTTCCGCTTGAAGGTTGCCGAGATACACGACGTGTACATGGTGGTAAGTGGCGAGAGCGTGTGTGAAGAAGTACACCCCTGCAGGGTTAACATCATCTATTCGAATAGCCGTGTCCGCGGTAAAGGACTTCTGGGTTGCCTGTACAGTTCATAGACAAGTGAAAGTGGATACTCTAAAATGCGCAAGATAAGCATGAGTGCTATGGATGGCCTTCTCGTAGGGAGACGGGAGCGGATCCATAGTGGTGTATTGATATGGTGAATATGTGGACTCATGTGCGCCACCTCAAAAGAGTTACTTGCAGTCGTAGTACAGGATAGCCACCGAGTCAAAGCTGGCTTGCTGCAGTTAAACTCCACCACCCCTTTGTTGATACTGATGTATATGTAGCTAGTTCTGATGTAAGTCTTGCTGGGTACATTTGTACTCACGTTTGCTTAATTTATGTTTTTGCAGAGAGTCTTCAGTCTCACTAGTAGTTCCGCGTGGACTTCGACGTTTAGCTTGTTACCTCAGCTACGATCTTGTACTTTGGGAGGGTCTTGTAGATAGTCAGGCTTCTCAGCCTTTTTCATTTGTAGTTGTCTGTACTCAGACAAGATAAGCTTCCGCATGTGCTATTGCTTGTATGACTTGAATGCCGGGTCATGAGATCCATGTTTGTAATATCCGACTCTTCGGAGCCTTATAAATAAATGCTTTGAGTCGTAGAGTTTTGTTGTGATGCCATGTTGTATTTACACATATCGAGCATATTGTGTGTATGATTGAAATGCTTGGTATGTGTGGGATCTGACAACCTAGTTGTCTATCCTTGGTAGCCTCTCTTATGGGGAAATGTAGTCTAGTGCTTCCACTGAGCCATGGTAGTCTGCTATAGCCCGGTTTACCGGCGTCCTGCTAGCCCAGTTGCTACTGCTTCGGAACACTTAGACTGGCCGGCATGTGTCCTTCTTTGATCCTGTGTCTATCCCTTCGGGGAAATGTCACGCGGTGTCTTTCGGAGTCCTGTTAATTAGCCTGCTAATGCCTGGATTCCCGGAGTCCTGCTAGCCTAGTTGCTACAGCCCGAATTCATTCGCTGATGACCGACACGTTCGTTGCTAGGTCATGTATGCCTGTCCCTATAAGTTAGTGCCACTTTGGGTTCACGACTAGTCATGTCGGCCCGGATTCTCTGTCATATGGATGCTAGCGACACTATCATATCCGTGAGACAAAAGGCGCAAAAGGTCCCGGGCCAGGTAAGGTGGCACCCGTGGGAATACCGTGCGTGAGGCCGCAAAGTGATATGATGTGTTACATGCTAGATCGATGTGGCTTAGGATCGGAGTCCTGACATTCATCTTGTCCTAAATATTAGGTTTGGACGGTGAAAATTGTATCTGATATTTTTAGAATTTTTTTATATTCTTATTAGGATTTTTCTTTGGGCAAATTTTATTTTATAAAAAAATCTTCTTCGCCCAACTGGGCCGAAGGCCCAGCCGAACGCGCCGCCACCTCTGCCCGTGCGGACGCCGGACTCCGGCGAGGAGGCGTCCGGGTCGGCCTCGTCGCCCCCTCGCACAAGCCGCCGCCCCCCGACTCTTTAAAAGCCGAGCACCCCCGCCGCCTCCTCCCCACCACCCGACGCCGCCAGCCCCGCC